>NC_041388.1:353058176-353088709 GCF_002162155.2 Triticum dicoccoides | reverse complement strand
GGACTGCAGCTAAGCCCCCGAGTGAGAGACTTGCTCATCACTCGGTAGGATTTTTGAAACTTAGGCGAGTATTGGACTGCAGCTAAGCCCCCGAGTGAGAGACTTGCTCATCACTCGGTAGTATTTTTGAAACTTAGGCGAGTACTGGACTGCAGCTAAGCCCCCGAGTGAGAGACTTGCTCATCACTCGATAGGATTTTTGAAACTTAGGCGAGTACTGGACTACAGATAAGTCCCCGAGTAAGAGACTTGCTCATCACTCGGTAGGATTTTTGAAACTTAGGCAAGTACTGGACTGCAGCTAAGCCACCCACTGGGGGATTTCAGAAACATATGTAAACAATCGACAATCCTTTTAGAAGACTGTAAAACTCTTGTCTTTGATAAACAAAATACAAAGGTATTTTTTACTACATCTCAGCAGACTGAGTGTTTAAGTATAAAAGGGGCGGAGCAGCTCCGCATTCCAGGTGCGCGGCTCATCTTTCTTGTGCTCGACGTCGTAAAGGTGGTACGCTCCATTGTGGAGCACTCTGGTGACCACGAAGGGGCCTTCCCAAGAGGGAGCAAGCTTGGGTGGTTTCTGCTGATCCACTCAGAGAACTAAGTCTCCCTCTTGAAATGCTCGACCCCTTACATTTCTGGCATGGAATCGACGCAGATCTTGCTGATAAATGGTTGATCGGATCAAGGCCATCTCTCTTTCTTCTTCAAGGAGGTCAACTACATCTTGTCGCGCTTGTTCTGCTTCTTCCTCTGTGAAAAGCTCGACTCGGGGTGCATTCTGGAGCAAGTCACTCGGAAGTACAACTTCGGCTCCATAAACCAAGAAAAATGGGGTTCTGCCAGTCGACCAATTGGGAGTTGTCCTCAATCCCCATAATACTGATGGAAGTTCATCGACCCAGGCTCCTGCTGCGTGTTTGAGGTCACGCATCAGTCGAGGTTTCAGTCCTTTGAGAATCAATCCATTTGCCCTTTCAGCCTGTCCATTCGACTGGGGGTGAGCGACCGAGGCATAGTCGACTCGAGTACCTTGTGAAGTACGAAAAGTCCTAAACTCATCAGAATCAAAGTTTGAACCATTGTCAGTGATGATGCTGTGGGGAACACCATATCTGAATGTTATCTCTCTGAAGAAGCTGACGGAAGTACCGGCATCAAGGTTCTTGATAGGCTTGGCTTCAATCCATTTGGTGAACTTGTCGACTGCTACAAGCACATGAGTGAATCCACTCCTGCCAGTCCTCGAAGGTCCAACCATATCCAATCCCCAAACAACAAAAGGCCAGACGAGCGGAATGGTTTTCAGGGCTAACGCAGGCTTGTGAGACATGTTCGAGTAGAACTGACAACCTTCACATTTGTTGACTATTTCTTGTGCCATCTCATTTGCTCGAGGCCAGTAAAATCCCGCTCGGTATGCTTTGGACACAATGGTCCGAGAGGACGCCTGGTGACCACAGGTCCCCGAGTGGATATCATTGAGGATCACCCGACCTTCTTCAGGTGTTATGCATTTCTGGCAGACTCCAGTCACACATTCTCTGAACAACTGTCCTCTTATCACGGTGAAGTCCTTAGATCGACGGACGATCTATCGAGCCTCTTCTTCATCTTCTAAGAATGTATGCGATATATGGTACCGTCCAATCGGGGGTGATGACCAAAACTTCCATGATCAAGTCGACCACGGCTGGAATCTCGATTTCAGTCGGATCGGTGGCACTCATCGGCTGTGGGGGCTCTTCAGTGAAGGGATCTTCTTGAACCGAGGGTGCATGAATATGCTCCAGGAACACATTACTGGGATTGGCTTCTCTCTTGGAGCCTATCTTTGCCAGATCATCGGCTGCTTGATTTTTCAGTCGGGGGATGTGATGGAGCGCTAACCCCTCGAACCTCTTCTCTAACTTTCTTACTGTATTGCAATAACCAGTCATGGCTGGGCTTCTGACGTCCCACTCCTTCATCACCTGATTGACCACTAAATCCGAGTCGCCATAGACCATGAGGCGATGGACGCCGAGTGAAATGGCCATATGCAACCCATACAGAAGTGCCTCATATTCAGCCTCATTGTTGGAGGAGTCAAAGTGAATCTGGAGAACATAACTGAGTTTGTCACCTCGGGGGGAGGCCAATACCACTCCAGCACCGGAACCATTAAGCATCTTGGACCCATCGAAGAACATGGTCCAATGCTCCTGGTGAATTTGGGCTGGAAGTTGCTATTCGATCCACTCGGCGAGGAAATCAGCTATTGCTTGGGACTTAATAGCCTTCTTTGCTTCAAACTTGATATCCAGGGGAAGGAGTTCAATCGCCCACTTTGCCACTTGACTAGTTGCATCTCTGCTATTCAGAATCTCCGACAATGGAGCATCGCTGACGACCGTAATGGGATGATCAGAGAAATAGTGTGCAACCTTCTTTGTGGTCATGTAAATTCCATAAACAAGCTTCTGATAATGGGGATATCTTTGCTTTGATGGAGTCAGGACTTCAGAAACGTAATGTACTGGGCGCTGAACTTTATAAGTTTTCCCTTCTTCTTCATGCTCGACCGTGAGTACTATACTGACGACTTGTCCAGTGGCTGCAATGTAAATCAGTAAAGGCTCTTAGCTGATTGGTGCAGCAAGCACCGGCTGGGTGGAAAGTAGGGCTTTGAGCTCTACAAACGCTGCATCAGCTTCGGGAGTCCACTCAAACTTATCAGACTTCTTCATCAGTCGGTAAAGAGGCAGTGCCTTTTCACCGAGACGAGAAATGAATCGACTCAGAGCGGCCAAACGACCAGTAAGCTTTTGGACATCATGCACATGCACAGGGCATTTCATCCGAAGAATGGCACCAACTTTCTCTGGGTTAGCGTCGATCCCTCATTCGAAAACGAGGAAACCGAGTAATTTTCCGCCAGGAACTCCGAATGTGCACTTTGATGGATTAAGCTTGATATCGTACCTTCTGAGGTTGGCAAAGGTTTCGGCAAGGTCAGCCAGTAGGTCGGAACCTTTTCGTGACTTGACTACAATGTCATCCATGTATGCTTCCACATTCCGACTGATTTGAGTGAGCAGACACTTCTGGATCATCCTCATGAATGTGGCTCCGGCATTCTTCAGGCCGAATAGCATAGTGACATAACAGAAACATCCGAATGGAGTGGTGAAAGCCGTTTTTATCTCATCGGGTCCATACAGTCGGATTTGATGGTACCCGGAATAGGCATCCAAGAAGGACAAACACTCACATCCCGCAGTTGAATCAACAATTTGGTCGATGCGGAGAAGAGGAAAATGATCTTTCGTGATATGCTTGAAGTAAATGTGCATGCAAAGTGAATCATCCTTCTTAGGGACCATGACAACATTGGCGAGCCACTCGGAGTGGTAAATCTCTAGGATGAACTCAGCTGCCAGGAGCCAAGCCACTTCTTTGCCAATTGCTTTTCTCTTCTGGACGGCGGACCGTTGAAGATGTTCCTTGACTGGTTTTACTTTCGGGTCGACTCGCAAACGATGCTCAGCCAGTCCCCTGGGTACACCTGGCATGTCAGAAGGTTTCCATGCAAAGATGTCCCAGTTCTCACGGAGGAACTGGATGAGCGCTTCTTCCTATTTGCTGCCAAGTGTTGACGAGATATGGTTCGAAGCAGCATTGGGATCGGTCGGGTGGATATGAATCGGCTTCGTTTCCCCTGACGACTGAAATGCAGACTCTGTGGTAGGCTTCTTGGCTCGCAGCAAATCACTCGGATCTGCATTTTTCTGGTACTCTTGCAGTTCCACTACTGCCATCTGTGCATCGACAATTTTTGAGCCCTTCTAAAAGTACTCTTCTGCCTTCTGCCGATTGCTAGTGACAGTGATTACACCTTTGGTTCCAGGCATCTTCAATTTGAGATACACGTAACATGATCGAGCCATAAAACGTGCATAAGCGGGTCTCCCCAAGATGGCATGGTAAGCACTCTTGAAATCCACTACCTCAAACATCAACTTTTCCTTGCAGTAATTCTTGGAATCACCAAAAACCACATCAAGTGTGATCTGGCCAAGTGACTGAGCTTTCTTGCTAGGTATAACACCGTGGAAACTCATGTTGCTTTCACTCAGCTTGGACATCGGAATGCCCATTCCCTTCAAGGTTTCAGCATAAAGAATATTCAAGCCGCTGCCACCATCCATCAGCACTTTAGTCAGTCGGGTGCCTTCGACTACTGGGTCGACCACCAGTGCTTGCCTCCCAGGGGTGGCTATATGCGCTGGGTGGTCAGACTGGTCGAATGTGATGGCGTTCTGGGACCACTTCAGATAACTAGGTGTCGCCGGAGCAACCATGTTCACCTCCCTGTTAATAACCTTCAATCGACTTTTGCTTTCAACATCAGCAAAAATCATCAGCGTGGAATTGACATTGGGAAGGCCGTCATCATCTTCTTCCCTATCCTCACCTCCGTCTGACTCCTTTTCCTTTTCCTTGGGTTGTTTCTCTCGGAACTGCTGAATCAGGAAACGACACTGTCGAGTGGTGTGTTTAGGGTAAATGATGTTCCCTTCTTCATCTTTCTTGGTATGAATATGGCACGGTAAATCCAACACATCATTCCCATCTTTATCCTTAACTTTCTTGGGATTCCAGGGCCCTTTGGGTTTTCCCTTGAACTTTCCTTGGACAACAGCTAAAGCTTCACCAGGAGCAGCTGGTTCAGCTTTTCGCTTCTGTTTCCGACTGGAATTCCCTCCTTCGATTTCTTGGGCGACTGTTTTGTGTTTGCCACTCCGGAGTCGGTCTTCCTCTTCACCATTGGCATATTTGGTGGCGATCTCCATCATCCGAGTCAGAGTCATATCTCCTGTCCGACCGAATTTCAGGTTCAATTCCCGATACTTAACGCCTTCCTTGAAGGCACAAATTGCTTGGGGATCTGACACATTCTCCACTGTATGGTGCAACGTGATCCATCTCTGGATATAATCCCTCAAGGTTTCATTCGGTTTCTGGACACAACACTGCAATTCTGTCAACCCTACCGGCCTTTTGCAAGTGCCTTCAAAGGTCCTAACAAACACTCGAGCAAGTTCTTCCCAACTGTATATGCTGTCAGGAGCCAATTGATTCAACCACGCTCTGGCAGAGCCCTCCAACATCAAGGGGAGGTGCTTCATGGCTACATCATCATTGCCACCACCAATCTGCACAACCACTTGATAATCCTCAAGCCAAGTGTCTGGCTTGCATTCGCTGGTGAACTTGCTGACTCCAGTCGCCAACTTGAAGTTTGGAGGAATCACTGCTGCTCTTATGACTCTGCTGAAACACTCGGGTCCTGAAACGTGTACCCTGCTTCCAGTCGGATGATCTCTATCGTGGCCTTCTCTGTGAGCTCTGTTTCTATCAACCAGACCTTGAACGAGGATTGATCTTGCATCAAAGCCTGGTTCTCTGGGGTCGACTGGAATTCTCCATTCGCCGCTATGGGGGCGCCTGTCATCTTGCCGCCGAGGCACGTACGACCCACTCCTCGGAGGAGACGTGGGCACTTGACGATGATCATCATGGTCGAGTCGATGATCATACTTCTCACGGTTCCTGTACTGATCTTGCTAGTATCCACGTCCCTCATGCCGTGGAGGCAGTCTCGGGCTATGGGCAGACTGGACAGTATCCGCCACCACAGACCTGCTATGAATCCTATTCCGCGACTGAGATACCGCTGTATTCTGCTATCCTGCTGCCCGAAGTAAAGCCCGGATCTGCATCAAACCTCGGTCAGCTTCTGACTAGGAAGGTTGAATTGACTCTTCCATTCGAGCTGCACCTGTGAGATTCTGGATCGGAGTTCGATATACCTGAGTCGGAGGCGGAAAAAGTTGTCGTCGACTGGACTCGGGGATCCGCTGCCGAGCACGCTCGTCGAGAGCACGCTGGAGGTTCTCCAGTTGAGTGCGCTCAGCCAAGTTAGCCAGGCACGCCTCCTCCAAGGCCTGGGCCTCGGGGGTTTCTCCAACGATAGGAGTGGGGAGTGCATCCATATTACGGCGATGAAGATTAAATCCTTAATGAATATCTTCCCTCCGCTGCGAAGAGAGGGGTTCGGGACGGTACTCCTCGTCAACACGTGATGGATCACCGCCGCCATCGCCACCGCCTTCCCGGGTGAAGCCAGGAGGACTGCGTGGTCCATTGACCATCAAGACTTCTACCGCGGGGTCGCTGCTGTCGCATTCGGACGCAGTCTCGACGAAGCCAGTCGACAGATCGAACAAGTCGTAGAGGGTTCATCGGGCTCGATTGCCGCGATTTGCGGGGCGGCAGATTGGCGGGCCACCGCGTGCCTCACCCACCGCTGAAGCCGCGACCGACCGGATCGCTGGCGCCGGCGAACAACGGAGAGGAAGGTTTCCACAGGAGTCAACTGATATGGAGTCGACGGTTGTCGAAGAAGGACGCCGCGAACGCACGCGCGGAAGTGCGTCGCCCTGCGGACGGGGAGCGCCTCGACGTCGAGTGGAGCTTCATGAAGCCAAGCGGAGTCGTCGGTGATGAAGACGAGCGAGCCGAGACGGATCTCGCGGCCTTCAGCCAATCCTCCGCTGGAAACCATGATGATGGGAATCGGAAGAATCGCAACTTCTCCAATAAACTGCTAAGACACCTGCCCCACGGTGGGCGCCAACTGTTGTGGGTCTAAGGCTGACAGTAGAATGGGGGTAGATATGAGGAGGCAAGATCCTAGCTATGGAGTGGTTGTACACACGAGTTTTACGAGTTCAGGCCCTTCTCGGAGGAAGTAACAGCCCTACGTCTCGGTGCCCTGAGGCGGTCGACTGGATTATGTGTGTGTGTGTGTGTTTACAAAGATGCCAACCCTTGTGCCAGTGGAGGGGGTGGCTTATATAGAGTGCGCCAGGACCCCAGCCAGCCCACGTTACAAGGGGTTTAAGGTACATTAAGAGAGTAACGTTACTGGTAACGCTAGCCATTAAATGCTATAAATGACAATTAAGCCTATAAGTAAATGCTCGACTATTGTTGGTGCAGAGTGGCTTTAGATCTTCTGTTCATCGAGTGGCTTCTGCGACGGTCGAGTGCCGTTGATTCTTCTGAGTGGAACGTCTCAGGTTGAGTGGATAATGGTACCCTTTGAATGATTCTGGCTTTAGGGTGATGTCCTAGGGGAAGGTGTCTAAGTCAGGCTTATGACCCTACCCTAGGTACATAACCTCATCAGGCGCCGCCCCCCTTCTCCTAGTCCAATTCGGATAGGGGGAAGGGGGCGCCCTGCCTGCCCTAGGCCGGCCCCTCTCTCTTTCCCTTATGGCCCAACAAGGCCCATTAGCGCCCGGGAGCTTCCGGTAACCCCTCTGGTACTCCGGTAAAATCCAGATTTCACCCGGAACTATTCCGATGTCCAAATGTAGGCTTCCAATATATCAATCTTTATGTCTCGACCATTTAGAGACTCCTCATCAAGTCTGTGATCACATCCGGGACTCCGAACTACCTTCGGTACATCAAAACATATAAACTCATAAAACCGATCGTCACAGAACTTTAAGCGCGCGGACCCTACGGGTTCGAGAACTATGTAGACATGACCGAGACACGTCTCTGGTCAATAACCAATAGCGGAACCTGGATGCTCATATTGGTTCCTACATATTCTACGAAGATCTTTATCGGTCAAACCGCACAACACTATACGTTGTTCTCTTTGTCATCGGTATGTTACTTGCCCGAGATTCGATCGTCGGTATCCAATACCTAGTTCAATCTCATTACTGGCAAGTCTCTTTACTCGTTCCATAATACATCATCCCATAACTAACTCATTAGTTATCATGCTTGCAAGTCTTATAGTGATGTGTATTACCGAGAGGGCCCAGAGATACCTCTCCCATAATCAGAGTGACAAATCCTAATCTTGATCTATGCCAACTCAACAAGTACCATCGGAGACACCTGTAGAGCACCTTTATACACTACAAAAAAATACACTTCCGTGATGATACGTGTTTTTCACAGTAGGTTGCTTTTTTTGTCATGCATGTACATCCATGACAAATTTATGACAGAATCAAGATAGTCATACATGTGCTGTCGTAGAAGTGTTCCATGACATTACCAAAATTATCATCACGGAAGTGTCCACTTCCATGACAATAAAGCGCGCGTCACAGAAGTGCTTTCGTCAAGGGTGACCGACATGTGGCATCCATCGTAATGGAACACCGTTAAGCTATCAGGTCGGGTTTTGGATCCGATAACCAGTTTACAACCCCGACCAATGGGGACTTTCCACGTGTAAAATCATCATTGGCTAGAGGAAACACGTGTCGGCTCATCGTTGGGACAGAGGTCATCCACTCACTGGACAGAAGGCGCCTACAATACGTCGACATGTGGCATGACCCAACAATGGCCCATTCCTGTGAAAAGGCCGGCCCATTTGACTTGGTCAAAAGCTGGCTGGCCGGCCCATGGAAAGCCTGTTAATGGCCTGTTCGCATATAGCCCATTTACAGCCTGCTAATCCAAGGCTTGTTGCGCCCTATCCGAATTAGGCCCAGTAGCGTCATCTGGGCCGTCCAATATGATTCCAGCCCATTTTCACTTCTGGCCCATGTATAGCCCATAACGTCTTTCGGCCCATATGAGGCCCTTTGTAACTCTTGGCCCATTAGCGGCTCGTGCTGAAACTGGCCCGTAATGAACAGTGTATTACTTTACACCCATTAACGACCTGTGGTGAAACTGGCTCGTAATGAACAGTGTATCATTTTATACCCATTAACGGCCCGTTATTCCGTTGGGCCATTTCCATCCCAAGTTAACTTTCGGCCTTCTGAGGGCCCATTTATTCTTGGGCTCATTTGCAGCATTCGGTTACTTACGACCCGTTACTGTCATTTTCTGTTTGTGGGCCAAATTCAGCCCGATGTTACAGTCGGCCCGTTTGTGGACCGTTAGTCTGTTGGGCCATTTTCGTAGCATCACCAAATACGGCCTATTAACGGCCCGTTATGGTCAGCCCATAAAACATATGATTTCCATTAAAGGCCCATCTACGGCCCATTAAAGGCCCGTACAAGACCCATAAATGAGCCGATGACCCATGGATCCTACGAGACATAGAAGGCCCATGGATCCTACGAGACGTAGAAGGCCCATGGATCCTATGAGACGTAGAAGGCCCATGGATCCGACGGCCCGTGAAGGGCCATGATCGGGCGAATTGGCCCCCGTTTGAACGATATAACATATTCAAAGAATTATCCTACTCAATACTATCACCTCTAAAAAGCCTACACTATTACAACAAAGAGATCAAGGCATAGAAAGGTAGAATAATCCTACACTATACAATAAAGAAATTACAGCCGATTATACCCACTGGGCATTATGGTTCGGGACAGGTGATAATAAAGCATACACAAACAGCAAATTACATACACTGGGCAAATACAGCTCATACATCATGGACGCGCATCAACTTAACTCCATTTGAACTATAATCTCTTCAGAAAATAGGATTGGCCGGATTCAGATAGCACAAATTTCAGTCTGCAAAATATCCAATTCCTTCATGGTTACCTCAGTGTCTTGTTTCATTTTTTTATTCCTGCATCTAATACCTGCATGTCCAGTCTCAACTTGTTGATTATACGTTGACAATCATGTACACGTTGTCTTGCCACCTCTAGTTGATGCTCGAGAACATCAGCACATTCCAATTCCAATCCATAATCATTCGGTAACGGCCATGCCACACTGCTCGCAGATCTTTGTCTTGATGTCACTTCATCCTGAAATGTTTCTGTAAGTACACATGACTAGGGCAAAAATATAGTTACAACAGTGAAGCGAACAAGACACTATTTTGTACTACATGGCAAATCAGGACTAACAATAATGCTACACATCACTTTCAAAAAAAATGTTACACGTCATGAAGCATAAGCAGGTGATATTTTAAAAATTATAAAAAAGATAGTCTGTGCAGCCTGCATACAGAAATCCCTCTTAGCTCACCAGAGGAGCATGATGTTGGGGCCCAATCGAAAACCCAGACGAGTTACAAATTTAGACAGCATGTTGTATATAAGTAAGCAAGCAGTTGGCTATTCTGTGCCTCAATTAAAGTCTTAGGGAGCATAATGAACAGCAGAGGGTTTCATACAAACATTCTACAGCAGGCAAAACTATGCAATCATTAGCGTAGTATAAACTAGATTGTGAGCCTCATGCAATAATAGTTGGTTAATAGACTTCAAAGTTTCAGGAACACTTCGGCAGAGTAATTAAATGGTAAGGCCTTTAATTATGTCAACTAATAGTGATAATAGTATCGAACATCAGGCATGATTATTTGGGCATCTCATTAACTGAGGACAAATAAAGCAATTGAAAAGAGAAAATTAACTATGCCTGAAACAAACAAGGAATTGAACTGTTGAGTTGCATACAGTGACTTACCTTAGCAGGTTGAAGAGGCTCAGCGCAGCTCCTACTTCTCTTGCAAGGCTCCTTCCTAACATCTTATACTTGGAAATCCTCAATCTTATCTTCATTGCACCCCCTTTGCAAGGTGACACAAACTAGTTACTCGTCTCCTTGGAAGATAAATATGCATACTTTCCAGTCTATGAACACAAAAGAATGAGATTATAACAAAACAACACCACATAATGAAACATGCCACATCTCTTGCACTTGCACACAATGAAATGAGCATTTACTATGTATGAACTATGTAAAAACTAGGCATACCTTCGAACTGGATCTCCAGGTACTCTTGGAGAGCCTACTGTAGTGTACAACCAAACCTTTATGTCACCTATGAGTTAGACAAGGCCCCACTACAACAGCCCTTAGTGTTTAAATCGTTGACAAGCTCTGTTAGAGTGTTATGTCACGAACAGCAAGTAATCAAAGCAAATAGTCCTAGTATGGCTGGCTGATGTAAACAAGCAATTGAACAGATGTGTGAGCAAATCTTACATATCGAGAAAAGAAGCAAAGAAGGAGGCTTAAAGACCATCACTTGACTGACCAGATTTAAGGGGCATTTAAACATCATGTGCAACGTACGAACTAACATAAACATTGCATATTCCAGATTCTAAATGGAATGCACATGTATTAGGTTATGCCATGTATGATGATGCCTAAATGTACAGATAGCAGGCAGGAGTGATTCATCATTGCACGCACAATTGAATTGTAGGTTAAGAGCCAGTTCGATTCCGCATTTTCAGGGCATATTGTCAAAATAAGCCATAAAAGATGTAAAGAAGTCATTTTTGAGTTATGGGCTTGGGCTTAACTAATTTCGCTTTGGAGGGGGCTGTTTCGGGTAGAACCTCACTAAAAATTGAAGGGAAGAGGAATAGTGAAATGACTCTGTTGTCTGCCTATATTACACTCAAAATGCAACTGCTGACGCCCGTGTCACACCTGACCCTCAAGTAAAAACAAACAAGCAAGCATTCATTGCCCTGCCCGCTTGCATCTCCTCTCCCCTTTCCACTATACGATGAATTTCTATGAGCTGCTTCTGTTGCTGCTATATGATGCATTGCTATGAGCTGCTCCTGCTGCTGCTATATGATGAATTGCTATGAGCTGCTGCTGCTGTATGATGAGTTGCTATGAGCTGCTGCTGCTATATGATGAATTGCTATGAGCTGCTGTTGCATGCAATATGATGAGTTGCTACAAGCTGCTCCTACTGCTGCTATATGATGAGTTGCTACAAGCTGCTCCTGCTGCTGCTATATGATGAATTGCTATGAGCTGCTCCTGCTGCTGCTATATAATGAACTGATATGAGCTGCTCCTGCTGCTGCTATATGATGAATTGCTATGAGCTACTGCTGGTATATGATGAATTGCAGACTGTTGCTGCTGCTGTATGATGAGTTGCTATGAGCTGCTACTGCTGCTATATGATGCTTTCTGGTGGTGCTGCTATACGATAATAACCAGCCACTTGGACCATCGAATTTCAATAAATAATTGTTCTTCATTTAAATGTGGGTCATGCGTTCTTCGTTTAAATTAGGCAATGGGATCTCTATGGAAAACATTGACCAAAGTATATTGTGCCAAGTAGATGGTATCTTTGTATTTGCATTCTGAGCAAATAGTGATGGTCTGTTTTCCTATCATATTAATTACCACACTGGGTTCAATTTGTGATGTTTGCAAGTCAAATTAATTTCCATATGGGCAGCAAAATGAAAAAATATAATGCAATATAGACTTTCCACTGATCATACCAAAGATAAGATGAAAACGCAATGAAAAGAACTGGTTGTCTTATTACATGGAGCTTATATTCACAGGTGCTTATTTTCTTAGGATAACTCGTAATAACTGTCCCTAAGAAACATGGCTAATAGAACTGGCATACAAATAACATGTCACGATGATTGCAATGGAGGAGTGACGTACCATGGCACACTGTATAGGCTCACTGCTGCCTCTCCTTTTTTGCGATGTTCCATGAAATTGCCACATACATCTTGTACTTTTTCATTGTGTAACCCTATCTGCAGGTTGACACGGCTAATTTCAGACATCTCTACATGATACTACATTGCATATCCCTTGCGCATATTTAAACCGCCAATTAACGATTGTGTGCGTACCATAAACTAGCCATGACTCTGTATGCTGGACTAGCAGGCACTCTAAGGGAGCCTAATGTAGTGCACTGGAATTCCTACATGCCACCTACGATTTTGTGTAATGTACTGCCCCTGTTCCTAAATATATGTCTTTTAGAAATTCCAGTATGGACCACATACAGATGTATATAGATGCATTTTCGAGTGTAGATTCACTCATTTTGCTCCATATGTAGCCTATAGTGGAATCTCTAGATAGACTTATATTTAGGAACGGAGGTACGAGGTAGTATCATGTATGACATCTACATATCTAATTTAGCAGCCAGTAGTAGAAATCATTGTCTGCACAAAGGTATTACTGGTCGAAAATTCTAGCTAAGCACGCTGGCAGGCACAGAACAATACAAGAGAGAGAGATGCGCTTACAAGATCATAGCAATGCCTCAGTCCAGGATCTTGGTTGGCCAAGCTGTTAGATCCAGAAGAAACATCGTCCTTGTAGTTTTTGCCAGCTGCATAACAGGTAATAGCGATCGGTTAGTATATTTGAAGTACATCGGGCAGGTGATGCTGGACGGGTTTAAAGGTGACAAGTACCTAGGCCGTGGCGGGTGCTTGGCATCTCTCCAGACTGTGGGAATCAGGTTAGAAACATCAAGGATGATGACGCTACATTGGTTGTCGGGGTTTGGTAAGGAGATCTAGAACCATCGAGTAGGGTGTTTGTGGAGCGGCTCTGGTAGGGTGGACTACGGTGTGGGTGAAGCGGATCTATGGTCGTGGACGAGGGTGTAGGTGAAGCTGCTTTGGTGGTTGGGTTAAGGATGGTGTCGATGGTGCGGATCTATGGCCGTGGACGGGGTGTCAGAAGCAGCTCCGGTGGTTGGGTTAAGGGTGGTGTCGATGATGCGGATCTGCGACCGTGGATGGGTCGTCAGAAGCTGCTCCGGTAGGTTGGATGAGGGTGTGAGGAAGCGGATCTGAGGCCGTGGACTTGTGAGTTGGCAAAGCGGCCCCGGTAGGGTTGAGAATGATATAGGCGAAGCTACTCCGGTAGGGTTGAGGAAGGTGTCGGCGAAGCGGCTCTGGTAGGGTTGAGGAAGGTGTCGGCGAAGAGGATCAGAGGCCGTCGACGGGGGCGTCGGTGGGCCGGCTCTGGGGGCTGTGGACGAAGTGTCTCTGGTGGGGAGTACGAATGAGCCGCTATAGATGCGCGGCGGTTGATGAGAGTACCGGCGAAGCAGATCCGGCGCCGTGGACAAGGCCGTCACTGAATGGGTTGTGGTACAGTGGTGGATGAGCAGTCTACTTGTTTCTAGGGGAGGTGGGAGGGGTAGATGCGGCCGCAGAAGCAGATCCAGTGAGGTGGACGCCGCTGGCAGTGAATGGGCTATGGTACGCCGGTGGATGAGCAGTCTAGGGTTTCGAGAGGGGAGGGGAGAAAGGGCGATGAAGTACGGACGGTGTGATGTAAGATGCTCTAGTGCTGTGGACTTAGTCGTTTTGCGGGAGGGGGGAGGAAATGGGGGTGCCATGTAGTGGGGGAACCAAAAGTTACCAAAGCAGCCCCGACCTATCATGTAGATGAGGGCGGTATTGTAACTGTTGGTCTCCGTGCACCAAGGACAAAAGGGGGATTTCGCATGCTAAAGACTAAGGTGATGGAAATTTTAGAAGGAGGTGGGAGATTTTGCCGCCCGCGGGATCGTTCATATCCAGTTTCAACTAATTTTGGACCGTGCTAGTGGGAAGGTCATGCTAGAGTGTGTACACGAGGCACGCGTCAGCAGTTAATAACTAGTGTGAAGTCCACCCCAGAAAAAAGATAATAACTCGGGATGATGCGCCGATAACTTGTACATTCACACGGGCGCGGCCAATCGTACGGGTGTAGTGGCGCGTCCACAAAAAAGGGATCAAACGCTCAGCCTATGTATTTCTCGTGTAAATAGATAATTTAGTGCCATTGGTTATTTACTTTAAACATAATGCATTGACGTGTTAGTGTAGAGGCGCACAAAAAGAAATGGATATTGTAGTCAACTACTTAAAAGTGTTACCTCATATGATTACATAGCCTCCATTTCATAAATTGCGTACCCGTTGAATTCATATATGAATATTACATATATTAATTCAAAATAGAAACTTAAATCATCCAAGACTAATGAATTTGAATGCAAGAGTAGCAATGGTGCATGTTCATGATAGCCACATTGGTTGTTTGAAGAAACATCACTGTAACTTTGGCATGCACAACTAAAAAGGCTTATTTAAATAGAAAAAAATGTGATATGTGAGTGTTCAATCTTTGGCCATGATAGTGTACCTTTGGCCACGATACGAAGTAGATATTGACTTATGTTCAAGCGATGCACGTCCACGACCGCTAGATAGTGATACGTGAACGAATTGTGCAATCTCTCTCACACGCATACATATCTCATTTCCCTGTGGGCATCGGAATCACACACGCGCACTTCGTGTATTTCTCTCCCTCCGTCAGGGTTAAATTCGTCTTTCTACCCCGTCCTACAAGTCTCTCACACAGAAACACACACGCTCTCTATGTCTAACACGCCCACCCCTTTAATTCCGTCCACCCACAGCCACCAATATCTCTCACACATATGCTATCTACCTATCCCTTAATATAGCTAGATATGTGTCACACAAACTTCTTCTCCCTACTAGCAAGATGCCCATGTGTTGCACGGAACATCAAGATGCATTTGTATGAGAAGTTTATCTTGTGGGAGAAAAGGATGAATGAGGGAATGCCTTATTTGCAATTGCGGAGAGGGGTGTGGGTATCTTTTTGCAAAATTGCCATAGTTTCCTTCCTGTCCGTCGGATATAAATTGGATGGCCTATATTGCAGGATGGCAGGAACACCATCATCACCAACTCTGTTTTTTATAAGAGTAGAGATATGTGATTGTCACTGCCCCCCCCCCAACACACACCCACACTTCCCAACACCGAAGGAGTAGGGTGACACCTTGATCTTGATACTAATCTATCGACTGGCTTCTCTCAAACATACACACACACACACTACCCGGCACCGAAGGAGCTAGTAGGGTGGCACATTGATCTTGATAATAATCTATCTACTCCTCTTTCAAAAACACACACACACACACTCGCTAGTTGTGCCTCTATGCCTACCGCGCACACTCTCGATACGTCTTTCTCTCCCTCCCCCCAACAATGGCAGCAGAAGGGTGACAACTCGATCTGATCATAATCTGTCAATTGGTTTCTCTCTCAAACATTGTGTCTCGGTGCCTCGCTCGGTAGCCCCCTCGATATGTAGACTTCTCGCGCGCGCACAGCTGTAGTGACGATGACGCTGAACCCAGTGTGCCTTGTTTTTACCGGCCTCATGTGATAGTTTTCACCCTGTTTTCTGTTAATTAACAAGGCAACCTTTTCTTTGTTACTACTAGTGAATCTGAAATCATTCGGACAGACATAAAATATATCACTTCAACCCAATTATCGCAGCAATTATTTTAAAAGAAATAAGCTAGCTGCCCGTGCATTGCACGGAACACCAAGATGCATTTGTATGAGTAGTTTATCTTGTGAGAGAAAAGGTTGAACGAGGGAAGACCTTATTTGCAAATGTGGAGAGACGTGTGGGTATATTTTTGCAAATTTGCCATAGTTTCTTTCCTATCCGTTAGATATAAATCCGACGGCCTATATTGTAGGATGGCATGCACACCATCATCACCAACTCTGTTTTCTACTCCCTCCGTCCGAAAATACTTGTCATCAAAATGGATAAAAAGAGATGTATCTAAAACTAAAATACGTCTAGATACATTTCCTTTTATCCATTTTGATGACAAGTATTTCCGGAAGGAGGGAGTATTTGTCTTTTTAGAGATTTCAACAAGTGACTATGATCGGACCTTACCAACATACTCAAAAAAGTAGTCCATAATTTTGATGTTACCCTCTTTTCTTGGCGGTGCAGTGCCATTTGGATACCTCATAATAAATAAAGTACTACATGATACTAATATATGATACATGGCGCAGGACTACTATGTATTATTAATACAGTTTTGCTAGAACTCATCTAGATGAGATATAATTTGGTCTCATTCATCTTTTATAGCCATTGGATGTGATGCTATATAAGATGCATGTGTGCTGACGTGGGTTGTATTTGTTCTTATGCAACGAACTGACCACTGCATGTCATGTTTGATAGTCTCAAGTCATTAAAAGCATAAAAGCCCCACATCTCTTCTTGGTTGATTCCCCTATTTATGTCAAAAAATAAGAAACAACGTGAGAGTTAATGCACCACGCCTATGTGTTTACTATTTGGTTTTCGTAAGATGACTTAATACTCACCTAGACGGAGGGAGTATTCGATTTGACAGCGGGCGACGCAGTTCCCGATATGGCTTTAATGTAGACGAGGGAGGGAGTAGCGGTTCCCGATATGTTGAACGGCCAATGCATCCTTCTTCAATTAATGCATGAGGGAAGTAATGGGAGGAGGTCCGGGAAAAGAGGCTGCACGATGTGAATGCAACGCAGTTTTCCCTCATTGCCCTCATATAAAGGCGCCCCTCCATTCCAATGCATCTACCACATCGTACGCACCTAAGCATTTGCCTAAGCACCTACACTAAGCGCAAAAGAGCTCACTCCAGACCCATGGCGGCGATGCTCGTGAGCGGCCAGCAGCTGTGCTAGATGGTCCACGACGCCGGCCTGCAGCATGGCGCCAAGGATCGTCTCCAGACAGTGTTGGAGACCGACTAGTGGATGGCCGCCTTCGACGCCAACTACGACTCTCAGTTGGACCAGATGATCGTTGCCACCAGCAACAAGTTCACCGTCCTCAAGAAGCTCGCGGACGACATTGCCGTACTCCTCCAGCCCGTGCGTCCGGGCTCCTCATTGCCTGCCACCCTAATCGGCCTCCATGGCCGGAACCTCTTTCAAGCATTGGTGGCCCTGCGACTGCCCGCCGACGCCACAAAGAATGTCCACCTGGAGGTCATGCTCGCCGCGAGGCGCCTCGCCGTGCAAGAATTCGTCGACCTACACATCCACATGTACGAGGAAATTGTGTACATGGGTATCTACAAGGCCAGCGAGGACGCTACGACGTTGGCCTTCCTCAACCGGCTGGAAGCCTTAGATGCCTTTGCTGAGAAGCACCTCGACCTCGCCACAAAAGCCGCCGCTCCTTAGCCGCCGGTCGGTGGCCCGGCGCACTAAGTTGAAGAGGAGGAGGTCGTACGTTCGTGGATCCATCTTTCTTCTTGCCTTCTGTAACCACCACTGCGATCGCATCATCGTGGCCTTAATTCTTATTGTGCTGTTGCATTCTCGTTCCAGTCAATACCGACATGTGCGATCCCTTTGCTTAATTATATGCATCACTGTAACTAGTACTCCATCCATCAATTTATAAGTTGTGCTTACCTTTTCCATCGAATTCGTGCAACGCGCGGGCATCTTGCTAGAAACACTAGAATATATCTATATAATCCCTATGTGATAGTCCATTTGAAATCTCAAAAAAGACAAATATTTAGGTACGGATGGAGTAATATATTAGGAGTATATCAAAACAATCGTGATTTCTTTCAAGTTTGTGAACAAATACTACTATTCTACTACTTTGGATCCGTCGCAACGCACGAGCACATTGCTGGTAAAAGGAAAAGGCCTGCCGCTTTCGCGTCGCACCCCCACACGCCTGGGAATCGGGAGTACAACACGGCCCGTTTGGCACGACACATGGCTTATGGATGGCGTGTTGCCTAGCATTTTCACTTTCATGTGGGACCGCCATTGAGCAAACCGACACCCCGCCCGCCGCCGGGTTCGAAAAAAGAAATGAGGGGAAGATCTAGCTGTAGCACGGAAGCCAAGAAATTTGGTGTCAGACGGGGCTCGTTGATAGAGTAGGAGCATTCCGTACTAGTACTACTCCTACTAGTACCAAGTTTGTACTCCTAATACTATATTACTAGTACTACCACTATACAACTAGTAGGTGCGTGCACGGCACAACATCGTAGGAACAAAAAACAGGAAGATCTTGTTTTGGGTGATTTATATTTTTCTCAATCAACGTAGTATGAATAATATGATGTGGGGGCACCCATGAAGCTTATGTGGCTTGGTTGCATGGCTACGGAAGGTTAGAGAAAAATAAATAGATAATGTGTTTAGAGTGCACTCCACTAAATAGATATATGTACTTTTGATCCATTGCAACGGATTGGCACATCTATATCTGTACCCCGTATATAATGTGTGAAAAACTTTGAAAGTTGGTCATTGGATGAAGCCAATCTGACGGTACAAAGATGGCAAATCCGAGCACTACTGGCCGTTGGATATCATCCACCAGATTCTGCCACATGTATAATCTAGAAGACTCCATGGTTGAACTTAATTCATGACTAAGGGCCTCTTTGATTCATAGGATTGCAGAAACACAGGAATAGGAAAAAAGTAGGATTGGAATGGCATGTTCATTGGATCCCTATAGGATTTGAGTTTGTTTGATTGTGTCACATGAAAAACAAAGGATTTCTTTCAAGAGGTTGGAGTGCATGTTAGAATTCTTGTGAAACATAGTACAAATGAATCCTTAGGAAAATATTCTACATGATTCAATCCTACGAATCAAATGACCAACGTAGGAAAAATTCCTAAGGATTCTAATCCTTCAAAGATCCTATGAAAATCCTTTGAATCAAACAGACCCTAACTTTGCCACAACTAAGCTTAGGCAAAGTTATTAGTTCTTCAAAACGAGAGAAACAAGTTGGCAAGCCTAAGGGAATCTTGCCACATTTTTTGTGTGTATGTCATGTGGGGCCTTAGTGTGGCTTGCCTAAGGTGTGGCTTGAATCAAACACTCGCCTAAGTTAATCAAACTTGCCTAACCTTACATTCCACCAGATTTTGCCACATGTTAGAATCCAGAAAGCTCCACATGTAGAAGCATAATGCACAAACCACCAGAATCTCATGCGTGCAATGCACGTGTACCTTACTAGTACTAGTTGGTAGTAGTAAGAAACAAGTTCCAGTTTTGGCATGAGCTCGTACTGCGGGAGCTCCACAAGGCCTGTCGTAGGAGTTACATTTCCCTCTCGGGGCCCATGGGACCGAACTTCAGTGGCTTAGTGGTAGAAACAAGAAACATGATGGTCGCCATGGTTCAACTTCCATGGACAAGCTGTCATGTCTGCTGACACATGTATATCAAAACTAGAGTGTTTATATTTCAAGCACATGAACAAGTATTATTCTACTACTTTGGATCCATTGCAACGCACGGGCCAGCACATTGGTAGTAGTAGTGTCCATCTCTATCTCTAGAGGCCTTCCCTCGTTCATCCTTTTCTCTCACAAGATAAACTACTCATACAAATGCATCTTGATGTTCCGTGGAACGCACGAGGATGTTTCCTTGGGGGTCTCTCCAGTGCGGCGTGGCCGTAGTTGCAAGTTGACTCCCCTTGAGATGATGACGTTGAGGGGCACTCGGATTTCCTCCGATGAGCAGGTAATATGAGTTTGATCACGTAGTAAATGCATTCTAAAGACTACTTCCATGTCCATTTCCTAATTCTCCCCCTGCCCACTGTTTCACAGGTTAGGCTCGGTGCGAGTGGAGATTGGCTTGCATATGTACGGGAGGGTACCAACATCAATTTGCACAACATTTACAACGGTGAAACCGTTCCCGTAGAACCTTTGTCCAACATTGGGATCAGCCATGCAACGGGCCACCGCATGAATTGGTACAATGGAACCACTGTGAGATTGAATAAGATAGCACGAACCTTGCACATGGCGGTCAAAGGAGGACCATGCTGTCTGCGGCCGATTTGTTGCCGTACGAGTAGGAAGACGTTGTGCTCCTTTCTAACCGCATCTTCACGGTGACAAACCAGGGGACTCATTTTGTATGGGACACATCCTGCGATATACTCCCTCTCTCCCAGTTTATTTGTTTTGAATCTTTTCGTTTTATGAGTTTCAAATTCAAATTTAGAGCTCCCCATCACATGTTGAGATTACAATGTCCATTAAATCGTTGCGTGCATGTATAGTAAAGAAACAAATCTCGAGTTTGGCACGAGTTCGTGTTGCGGGAGCACCACAAGCCCTGGCGCAGGAGTTACATTTCCCTCTCAGGGCCGTCGGGACTGAGCTTCAACGCCTTACTACACCTACCTTTGATTCAATAACATGTGGACCCGATAGGTGACTGGTCCACATGTAATGCTCCCGTAGGCAGAGGGGCAGTGGGCCAAGAGGGGTGAGCCGCAAGTCGGGGGACGTGTGGTTTCATGGGTTCGAGCGGCGTCGTGGGAATCGCGGGTGGCTGTGGTATAAACTTGATGCTCGCCGCATTTTAGGTGGCCCACATGTCATGCACACAAAGGCAGAGGGGCGGTGCGGCCGAGAGGGGTGAGGCGCATGTCGGGGGGCGTGGTGCCGTGGGTTGGAGAGGCGTTGTGGGAATCGCGAGATGAAACGTGATGGTCGCCGTAGTTGAACTTTCATGGACAAGCTGTCATGTCTACGGACACATGCACTGCATACCGATCACTGGAAGGAGTAGCAGAGAAAGATATATATGCGGATAAATAGTTCCTTATAGTCAAGCGGAACCATGCTACTACTCTGTTCCAAAGACATGCACACCATCGAAATAGTCCATCTAAATCAATATACACCGAGAGGGGATAATTTTTTTTACAAGAGAGGAAATAGTTCATCCATCCATAATGCCCTCCTGCTGGTGCAGCCTTTTCTTCTTCTTCTTCTTCTTCTTCTTCTTCTTCTTCTTCTTCTTCTTCTTCTTCTTCTTCTTCTTCTTCTTCTTCTTCTTCTTCTTCTTCTCATTCTCTTTGGGAGATGGCTTCGCAACAAGCTCTTTGGACCTTGCAGCTATCTCGAAACTCACAGGGGCATCGAGGGCAGCATATTTTATCCGCTCATACATCAAGGGATAATTCTCCCATCCAGACGACCTTAATGCCACTGTCTCGTCACCCTTCTGAAGATTTGTACCGAGCACAAAATTTGCTACGTCGAATAGGGATGGTGTCTATTTATCACAAACTTCTACATGAATTTTGATTCTGGTTTGTAGGTCAGCGATGCTATTCAAATCAAGGTTGTACGGCTCCAACTTCTGTTTTCACCTTCGATGGCTGCCCCATAGGAGTATACGTCCTCCCGAGACAAGAAATCGTGAAGCTCACCTGGTATGATGTGGTACACCAAAACATCATCTTCGAAGCACAGCTGAAGGATGGCGGCGCACTGGATCTTCCCAGGTGCACGCTCCGTGTACTCTGCGTCGAGACTGATGACCCTCGTCTCTACCTTTTCAAGGGAGTTGGATACATTGTTGATCCACTGCCGAACAACCCTTGGGTGGACGGTGACGGTGGCAACTATGTGCATCGAGCCTTCGACGAGGACATGTTGGACGCTAAAAACCTGCATCTCGATCTCTATCGCCATTTGGAACCGCTAGAACAGAGGGCTATGGTTTGGAGAATTAGGATTAGATGGCTAGTCTAACTGAAGTAGTAGATGATTATTTAAAGAGGTTAAAACAATGTGAACGTAGTAGGGTTTGGATGCAAATGAAGACGAAGGGGAGGTGAAGAAGCCAAGGAGAATCGGTTCCCGATGGAGAAGTAAATGGGATAAGTGGTGTGCAGGCAGTTAATTAGACGGCTAGGTAGACTAAACGAAAAGGCTATGCGGGTAGACTGATGAGTCGTACCTGTTCGTGTACGTGCCCATCCTCCCTGATAGGTGGGACCTATGCAAACAGATAAAAATGTGTCTTAGTTTTTTTTGAGCGCGTGAGTGGGAGACACAACATTCTCTGGTTAAGGAATACTCCCTCCGTTTAGGTGAGTATAAGTCACCTTATGAAAATCAGGTTTTCCCAAAACCTTTAGGCGTGGAGCATTAACTTCCTGCTCGATCCCCTCCCAGCCTCGTTAGCCAGCATTCTCTTCCTCTGCTGCTGCGTTCTACCTTTCCATTTTTCCTCTTCTCAAGTGTGGAACGATCTGCATGCCGTCCTTGATGCACCAGAACGACCACTGCATGCATCGCGGCAGAGCGTTGATTGGGCATGCACGAGAATTTGGTTCTGCTCGCAATATGGATGATACCTGAACGATGAAGTGAACTGGCATGCTAGCACGGGAGACCTATTTACGCTATACAATACTGGAGTACTCATGTACCTACTACTACTAGTAGTAGTAGTAGTACAACTGTGGTACACTTGATGGTCAAAATGCTATTCATCCGGTCCTCACAGTGAAGTGACAACACCCTGCGCCTGACACTAGTCTAGGCGGCGTGTTCGGGTTACCAAAGTCAGCCTCACCCTGTGCACAGTGCAGTCTGTCACCGCTGTTGTATAGCACATTGGCGCCTCGCCTCGTCTCCTTCTCCGCTCCCATAGCACTACTCCATCTCCATCTCCTTCTCCATCTCCATCTCACTGTGTCCCCGTGTACTGTCGCCTCACTCGCCTCCCCCAGTACCACTATTCCTTCGCTAGTCGCTCCAGCACCAACATCCTTCTCCCCCGTAAATCAAGCCCCCTTCCAAACTCCACCATGGCCGAACGCGAACCGTGCAACAACCATATGAGCCGCGATTGGAACAATCTCCCCAGTGACACCCTCGACCTCTGTTGTTCATGTATGGATATGTTGAGCGCCCTACGGCTGGCTTCATGCTCGAGGGACATGCACACGGCCATCATCGAAGCGAGGCCTAAGCTTTTCAAGACACCCTGCTTGCTGCTATCTGGTCTTGCGAGATTGGCTCACCATGATACGGAGGCGTGCATGATGCCCCTCGACTTCAATCCGATCTCCATTAGCCGAAACTTCTTTGCAGGTATGTAGGGGGTCGCCGTACATCATTTCCCTCGACATCGATCCGATCACCATCGCCCGAAACTTCTTGGCAGGTATGTACTGGGTCGGCATGAACTCCCACTGGATGGTTGCCTTCAGAGAAGACGGTAAAAAGTTGGTGCTCGTGAACTTCTAGACCTCCCATGAGATTATCCTTCCTCCGTTGGATTATATAGAGTATTACCATCGCGGTCCAAGTCATCCAGATTACTATGTCAGTTGGACGGACCTTGTTTTGCAGAAGATTGTAATCTGCCAAGTGCCCACACGACATGCGAATTACGCAGACTTCATGCTAATTGCCTTGTTTGACCGAGGACTCACCTATCTTTATGCCGGTGCCTTCTTTAGCTGGAGACAACTCGGCTCGCAGTGGATCATCGTCAAAGTTGATACACACTTCTGTGATGCTATTGAACACAATGGCATCATCTACGCGATCGACAAAGCAGATGGCACCATGTATTGCTGGGACGGCGCGTGTAAGTTGTTTCCTCTCATGTTAATGATGACGCCATGACACTGTTTGAACTTTTTGTGATGATTGGCATATCTCTGTTTGAGCATAATTTGAGTAGAACTATGGCAATGTATTAGAGACGCCATAAATCAGCTATATTTGGAATGAGTTAATTCATGCGATTGTGACCATGTCATTACAGCCAATTTGTACCCTGAATAATCAAACGGTTAGGAATATATGGATATTATCCTTATTTTACAGTAATCTATATACTACTAAAATGAGTGTGTATCAATTGCCATGTTAGTTTCCTCATTTTCATGATGTAGAAACATGCACCACACTGTTGGTTTCATCTAACCATACATAAGGGAAGTAAATGTGCATATGGAGAACTCTATACTTGGAAGTAGTGAAATCCTACAATGCTTACCATGTGTACATACCTATATTCGCCCTTCAGCAATCAATGGCTAGAATAATATCCTCACAAAAAATTTGCCCACAGAACACGAGTATATAATAATGCATGGTCTGTTAGTTACCTTGAAGAATTTGTTTGTGAGGATAGAACATGATTACATAACATGCATGACATGGTAGTTTCTTGTGAAGAATCGATTGCGAGATAACATGAGTATAACCATGCATGGCACTTCTATATTTTGGAACCCAGTATACATTTCCCTGTATTTTCCTCCCAGTTCCAACAGGGACATATCAATGTTGTTTCTTGCATTCTCCTACTCATACTCTGAACAATGCTGATCTTACATTAACAATGCCTGTCCTTTTTGATATGATGCAGTGTCCCTACAGTTACTGCCCTTTGTAATCACACCACCTTTGCCAAAAA
Source organism: Triticum dicoccoides (assembly GCF_002162155.2). Classification (NCBI taxonomy): domain Eukaryota; kingdom Viridiplantae; phylum Streptophyta; class Magnoliopsida; order Poales; family Poaceae; genus Triticum; species Triticum dicoccoides. Next base: position 353,063,776 of record NC_041388.1, on the reverse strand, counting down.
CAGGGAAGCACAACTGGTTCCTTGCTCGATCAGACAACGACAAAAGATTGATGATCATTCGGACACATGAACCCGAAAAGTTATATTGCAAAAACCCCACTGTATACAAGCACCGTGTAATACGTGAGTATCCGGACAGTGGTTGTTACGTCTATGAGCAGGATACCAGCTTGTTGGGGCCTTTAGGATTTTTTAGTTGGAGGCGGGTAAACAGCCTTCGTTCACACACTCTGTTTCTTGGACTCAATTATCCGATTAACCAAGAGATAACCGTTCGCAAGGACCTTGATGGCAGAGAGGCTCTGTTTGCTATGGAAAACTGTGTCTACACGGCGAGCCCTAGGAGTTCGGGAGCAAACTCCCCTGATTGTCAACGATACAGCTTGCAGCCAAAAGAAGGTGAGAATGACAAAGGCATCCAGATTAACTTTGATCCTTGGATGTCTCAATTACGACAGGCAGTGATGTGGTTTGAACCTTCAGGTTGATAGGTAATTGGGATGTTCCATTGAAAGGGTGGAGTACTAGTGTCTCTGGATCACTGGTCACTGAAGAGGGGCTGCAAATTATGATGGTGTTGGATCATCTCTTCGAATGACTTTGTTGTCTTTGCTGCTGGTTCTGGATGGGTAGTTCTTCCTTTTGTTATGCATATTCCTTGTCATTTGGTCATCCTCATCTATGTCACTCTTACTATGTAATAGTTGCTTCTGTTTAGAATGTCATTCTCGTCTGGATCACGAGAGTCTGAGCGCTGCAGATGGGTGCGTTTTGGTGGTGTAGCAAGACTTCTTATGAACTATCATGTCTTGCTGTTTATGTCAGTAGTAGTCACTAGTCAGTGTTTGAATATTGTATATATCGTTGTTTCGAACTGTTTATTGTCTCGAACTACTAGTGGGCTAAATGAGGGCATCACCATTCTCCAGTGTTCAGAGTATATCTCCTTTTTTCAAGTTATATAATTTGAGCTCAGTGTCTTTTCGATGATGTACACTTGTTTGGGCCAGTGAGGTGTCGTTGAATATGGGCCGAGTAGTAAAGCAATGCCAAACAGGTCAATTATGACTCTCAGGCCGGGCTCTCAAAAGATCCTGAAAAAAAGGCCGGGCTCTCCAAAAAAGAATGAATATGGACTCTTAGGCCGACATGTGGGCGCCACCGGTGTTTTTGTGCGCTTGCGCGCCGAGAGCATATTGGCGCGTGCTCGAAATTCATGCTACCTTTTCATCCGCAGTCTCCCGCCCCTCCCTCTCCCCCACCTCTGGAATCTCGATTCCTACTCCAGTTCCCCCAAATCCCCCTCCTGTACTCTCTGTACTCAAGCGCACTATCATGTCGCCGATCAACGTGGATCTCTGACCCGGAGATCCTGAGGTCCGTCCTGCCTTCGGTCGCTGCGTGCTGTCGCTTAACAGTGGCATGGCGGCGCTTGACGACTAGTTTGCCGGCAATGTGCTGATGGTAACCATCAACGGCGACCGGCCTCCCGTCTCGCCGGATGACCTTGTCAAAGCTCTTGGCATTGCGCACGGCATCCAAATAAGTGAATTGCTCATCGAAGTCTGTCCACCACCGGCTGATTTCTTCGTCAGGTTCCGGACAACTTTTGACTGTAGTCGTGTGTTCAAATCTTCCCGGCGTTTGTTCTGCGATGGCGCGCTAGTGAGCTTTGATCGATGGCACCCAGGATGGGGCTCGGTGCTCTCTGAGCTTGAGTTTTTAACAAAGCTTACCTTCCACGGCATGCCTCAACGTGCTTGGAACAGCGAGTCCATGAACAAGCTTATAAACGACCTTGGAGGTGAGCTCGTAAGTCTGTTTGTTCCTCCAGACAGCTGGGCTCTGACGGTTATGGCATGGATGAAGAAGCCGTCCACCATACTGAAGGTGATTGGTGTTGAGATACCGGTGCAGGAATCGGGGTTGTACTATTCGTTGCCACCAAGGCCGCCGCGGACCACGTTAGGGATGTACCTGTATCGAGTGTTCGTGCATGTCGAAGAAGTGGTCAATCCATCAATCGAAGTCCTGCCGCCGCCACTGGTGCCAGGGTCCGTCAACGACGTCCATTACAGGAGTCAACGTCAGACTTTCCCCGTGTTGCTCGGAACGATGGATGGCACAGGGCCTACTCCATCGCGCGGCGGAGGCCACTGCTTCTTTGGGAGAAGAGGCAGGGCACAGGACCTGGATGTGCTCTAATTTGAGGTAACAACTGAATCTTGTCAGATACTAGTTAAATCCGAGCTATGGGTGTGAAGCATTGATATGCCAGTACATTTGATTGTGACATGTTCTAATTTTATACCTGAACTTTTTTTAGAAAGGGTTGTACGTCAACTTAATGTGCTAGGAGAACTTATTGTGTTGTCTGTCTGTTTTATTTGCACAACATTCAAGATATTTCCCTGTCATTGATAAAGACGATGAACCGTTATGTACGACTTCATTGGTTTCAACATAGCCCTTCCCGTAGCGATCCACTGCTTCCATCCTGATTGTTCCGCCTGCGTGAAATTTTTGTATGCAAGTTCAGTATGCTATGATGTTCTATGTGATTGTGTCAACTATATAAGTTTTTACTGAGCATCAGCAATGCATATGCCTGAAAGATGTATTTACGAGCATCGACCGATGGGTCTCTCTCTCTATCTCTCTCTCTCTCTCTCTCTCTTTCACACACACACACACATACATACGCGCGCGCACACACACAAGTGGCGCCCGTTGAATTATTTATTTGCTCGTGACAGCTTTTAATTAGGTTCCACTGTAATCTAAATTTTTTCTTAAGTTATTAATTGAGCTCAGTGACTTCAAAAAGTTATACAGAAGCCTTGTTTGGGCCTTCCCGGCGTCGCTGAATGTGGGCTGAGTAACCATGTTAGGTTTTACTGTACTACATAGGCCTTTTTTCGCTGTTTTTTTCTTAAATAATACATTTTTTTATTAATTTTCATAAATATTACGCTGGGTAATATTTTTTCAAAAATAATACACCGTCCGCCCGCTGCAGGCCGACTGGCCTAGTCGGCCCACAGCAGGCCGATTGGATTCCAGTCGGCCTACAGCTGGCCAACTGGCCCCTGTCGGCCCACTGTGGGCCGACTGGAGCTAATTGGCTCGCTGTGGGCTAATTGTTTTTGCAAAAGTGTTAATCATGTATTTAAAAAATGTATGTATTGTGACCTCCTCCGCTCGCTGTGGGCCCACTGTTGACTAAAAAATATGTTTTAAAAAGTGTTAATCATGTATTTAAAAATTGTTAAATGTGTGTACAAAAAATGTTCCTTATCTATACAATTTTTTAATGTGTGCATAAAAAATAGCTATTTTAACATCAGCAATGCAACTGGGCCTACAGTTATACACAATATCCGGGTCAACTTGTTATTCTCTACCCCGCTGGGCTGCAAACTTTTCTAGGAGGTATACATTAGGCTTAACAAGAAAATGTACTTTAAGAAATAATAAATGGGATGTAATTATAATAACTAGATAGTTAGTATGCACCAAACACGTAATTAGTTTGAAAAATATATTATTTTTGGAATTTGAAAATTTTAATTTCATTACTTGTTGCGCACGCAATATTTCGTTGGATTTTAACGTAATACAACTTTATTTTGAAATTATATTTAACCTGACTAGAAATTTCGGATACAAATATTTCGGATCCCAGGAAAATGTGGGAATTTTTTTTTTGAATTCTGTTTTGAGCAGTTGTTTGAAATTATTAATCATTGTCCTAGCTAGAAGTTGGGCTGTACTTTTAACAAACTGTAAATGGGCCGTAGTAAATTCCATTAAATTAAAAAATGGGATGTACATTCTTAGAAATTGCAAATGGGCTATATGTTCTCTGCCAAATCCGAGCTGTAGGCCTACTAAGTTAACGCGTACCAAGGGCTTTGTCAACTTAGTCAATATAAACGATTCTAGCTGAAGTGATCGTACGATGTCCATCCAACGGTCGTAGTGCTTCTTCAACCTCTGGTCTTCTTGCTCCAGCCGCTCAAAGCAGCGCCGGTCGTGTCGCCTGCTCCTGCCTCCCGTGCCCGGCTGTGATGCCGCGGAGGCCTCACCGCCCCGTACTACTCCCACCGCTGGCCAGGCCATCCCTCTACTCACCCACACCCCTGTTATTCTGCGGCGACGGCAGCCTCACACCGCAGCCGAACCAGTGAACCCTCATACTCCTCTCCGCGCGGGCTACCACTGCTGCGTCTTCCCCGGCTCCGCGTCATCCCCTTCCTAGGCCTCCCCGTCGTCCAGACCACCTCCCTGGTGCTCTCGGCGCGGCGTGGTCAACGTGGTCAACGACCGACTTCCATCGGAAGAGTACTGTACGTGGAGAGGCTGACAGCTGGGTCCACGGCAGCTGCAAGGAAGTGCCTCCTTATTACGCGCAAAAAATTATTCCTCCACTGATAGCAGGGACCCACCGGACGGGCCACCGTATTTCGTGAAAAAAATGATTTGCCCCCTGACTACTGGGAAACACGAGCTACATCTTCGCACGCAAGGAAGTGCGTCCGAAAAAAACGATTCGCCCCCCTGACTGCTAGGACCCACCAGGCCCCCGACTGCTGGGACCCACCAGCTACATCTTCGCACACAAGGAAGTGCGTCCGAGCAAAAAAAACAAAACGATTCGCCCCCTGACTGCTGGGACCCACCAGCTACATCTTCGCAGGCAAGGAAGTGCCTGACATTCGGGACCCACCTGGTCGAAGCGTACATAGCGTTTGTCATTCTGGTCGCGAACGTGTACGTACATACTGGTCGATGTAGAGGCACGCACGTGTCGTAGTAGAGGCGTGCACGTAGCATGTACACATACGTACAGCGGCCATGGTGCAAGAAAGAAAATACGGCCACATATGTGTACATACGAGCGGGGTCTCGGACGCCTACTCGTGCATACGTATGGCCAGGGCTCGTGTACATGGCTGGGTCGGAACGGAGAAACAGCGTCGTCGTCGTGTTCATGGGGAGGCAACGGAATGCGTCGTGTTCATGAGGAGGCAACGGAATGCGTCATTTTCATCGGGAGGGTTTGGACGGAACATGCGATGGAAACGAGGCCTGGCGTACCACAGAACAGAGGAAACGGCCTTGTGTTCGACCGACCACGTTCGAAACGGGATCATGTTCATCGGGAGGGGTCTGGCATACCGCAAAACGGAGGAAACGGACCTCCTACGATCGAAACGGGGGTCTTGTTGATTGGGAGGGGGGTGGCGTACCGCAAAACGGAGGAAACAGACTTGTGTTGGAGCGCTACGGTCGAAATGGGGGTCCTGTTCATCGGGAGGGTGTGGCCTACCGCAAAACAGGACTCCACGGGATATTGTTCATCTCCACAGTCGACCTCCTCCAGCCTCCACGGGCTCCTATTCATCCAGCCTCCACGGCCTCCTGTTCATCCAGCCTCCACGGGCTCCTGTTCATCCAGCCTCCACCGCGCGCTACTCCACCGGCTACTGCTCAACCACCCCTCCACTGTCTACTGTTCATCCAGCCATCCACACCATGGTGTCCTGTTCAACCATCCCTCCACGGGCACCCCTCCACCGTCTACTGTTCATCCAGCC
>NC_041388.1:353035051-353057747 GCF_002162155.2 Triticum dicoccoides | reverse complement strand
GCTCACTGTTCATCCCATCGATCGGCTTCAGTTAGCAGCAGTAGCGAAGGAATCGCTCGATCGCGTTCAGTTAACAGCCATCGATCGATCGCTCGGGTTCAGTAACGCGTAGCCTACAGTACAATCGCTCGGGTTCAGTTAGAGCCCAACGCCTCGCTCGAGTTCAGTTAGAGCCAACGCCTCGCACACACGCACGTACGTGTATGAGAGAAACGCGCATCGCTCGGCCCCCGACCTCCCACCGTAACCGGGAACTCCCCGAAATTTTCCTCCCGCTCGCTTCTACCACGGTTTTTTCCGTCATGGACGGCCCAAAGAATGTCATGCAGCTGCATCTCCGGCCCGCCCAGGACGAAAAGCCCATTTTCTGTCATGATTTTTTGTCATAGAAGTAGGAGCCCACCACATCTATGATGATACCGGGTTTTGTCACAATTATCATCATAGAAGTGTCATATGTATGACAGAAAAAAATTTCGTTTGGCCCAAAATGTCACGGATGTGTCTTTTTTTGTAGTGATAATCACCCAGTTACGTTGTGACGTTTGGTAGCACACAAAGTGTTCCTCCGGTATTCGAGAGTTGCATAATCTCATAGTCATAAGAACATGTATAAGTCATGAAGAAAGCAATAGCAGTAAACAAACGATCAAGTGCTAAGCTAACAGAATGGGTAAAGTCAATCACATCATTCTCCTAACGATGTGATCCCATTGATCAAATAACAACTCATGTCTATGGTTAGGAAACTTAACCATCTTTGATCAATGAGCTAGTCAAGTAGAGGCATACTAGTGACACTGTGTTTGTCTATGTATTCACACATGTATTACGTTTCCGGTTAATACAATTCTAGCATGAATAACAAACATTTATCATGAAATAAGGAAATAAATAATAACTTTATTATTGCCTCTAGGGCATATTTCCTTCAGTCTCCCACTTGCACTAGAGTCAATAATCTAGATTACACAGTAATGACTTTAACACCCATGGAGCCTTGGTGCTGATCATGTTTTGCTCGTGGAAGAGGCTTAGTCAACGGGTCTACAACATTTAGATCCGTATCTATCTTGCAAATCTCTATGTCTCCCACCTGGACTTGATCCTGGATGGAGTTGAAGCGTCTCTTGATGCGCTAGGTTCTTTTGTGAAATCTGGATTCTTTTGCCAAGGCAATTGCACTAGTATTGTCACAAAAGATTTTCATTGGACCTGATGCACTAGGTATGACACCTAGATCGGATATGAACTCCTTCATCCAGACTCCTTCATTCGCTGCTTCCGAAGCAGCAATGTACTCCACTTCACATGTAGATTCCACCACGACGCTCTGTTTAGAAGTGCTCCAACTGACAGCTCCACCGTTTAATATAAACACGTATCCGGTTTGCGATTTAGAATCGTCCGGATTAGTGTCAAAGCTTTCATCAACGTAACCATTTACGATGAGCTATTTGTCACCTCCATAAACAAGAAACATATCCTTGGTCCTTTTCAGGTACTTCAGGATGTTCTTGACCGCTGTCCAGTGATCCACTCCTGGATTACTTTGCTACCTCCCTGCTAGGCTAATAGCAAGGCACACATCAGGTCTGGTACACAGCATTGCATACATGATAGAGCCTATGGCTGAAGCATAGGGAACACTTTTCATTTTCTCTGTATCTTCTGCAGTGGTCGGGCATTGAGTCTTACTCAACTTCACACCTTGTAACACATGCAAGAACCCTTTCTTAGCTTGATCCATTTTGAACTTCTTCAAAAATTTATCAAGGTATGTGCTTTGTGAAAGTCCAATTAAGCGTCTTGATATATCTCTATAGATCTTGATGCCCAATATATAAGCAGCTTCACCGAGGTCTTTCATGAAAAACTTTTATTCAAGTATCCTTTTATGCTGTCCAGAAATTCTATATCATTTCCAATCAATAATATGTCATCCACATATAATATTAGAAATGCTACAAAGCTCCCACTCACATTCTTGTAAATACATGCTTCTCCAAAAGTCTGTATAAAACCATATGCTTTGATCACACTATCAAAACGTTTATTCTAACTCCGAGAGGCTTGCACCAGTCCATAAATGGATCGCTGGAGCTTGTACACTTTGTTAGCTCCCTTTGGATCGATAAAACCTTCAGGTTGCATCATATACAACTCTTCTTCCAGAAATCCATTCAGGAATGCAGTATTTACATCCATTTGCCAAATTTCATAGTCATCAAATGTGGCAATTGCTAACATGATTCGGACGAACTTAAGCATCACCATGGGTGAGAAGGTCTCATCATAGCTTACTCCTTGAACTTGTCGAAAACCTTTTGCAACAAGTCGAGCTTTGTAGATAGTAACATTACCGTCAGCGTCTGTCTTCTTCTTGAAGATCCATTTGTTCTCAATGGCTTGTCGATCATCGGGCAAGTCAACCAAAGTCCACACTTTCTTCTCATACATGGATCCCATCTCAGACTTCATGGCCTCAAGCCATTTTGTAGAATCTGGGCTCATCATCGCTTCCTCATAGTTCGTAGGTTCATCATGGTCAAGTAACATGACCTCCAGAACTGGATTACCGTACCACTCTGGTGCGGATCTTGCTCTGGTTAACCTGAGATGTTCGCTAGTAACTTGATCTGAAGTTTCATGATCATCATCATTAGCTTCCTCGCTAATTGGTGTAGATGTCACAGGAACCGGTTTCTATGATGAACTACTTTCCAATAAGGGAGCAGGTACAGTTACCTCATCAAGTTCTACTTTCCTCGCACTCACTTCTTTCGAGAGAAACTCCTTCTCTAGAAAGGATCCATTCTTAGCAACGCATATCTTGCCTTCGGATCTGTGATAGAAGGTGTACCCAATAGTTTCCTTTGGGTATCCTATGAAGACACATTTCTCCGATTTGGGTTCGAGCTTATCAGGTTGAAGCTTTTTCCCATAAGCATCGCAGCCCCAAACTTTAAGAAACGACAACTTTGGTTTCTTGCAAAACCATAGTTCATAAGGCGTTGTCTCAACAGATTTTGATGGTGCCCTATTTAACGTGAATGCAGACGTCTCTAAAGCATAACCCCAAAATGATAGCGGTAAATCAGTAAGAGACATCATAGATCGCACCATATCTAGTAAAGTATGATTACGACGTTCGAACACACCATTACGCTATGGTGTTCCGGGTGGCGTGAGTTGCGAAACTATTCCACATTGTTTCAAATGTAGGCCAAACTCGTAACTCAAATATTCTCCTCCACGTTCAGATCGTAGAAACTTTATTTTCTTATTACGATGATTTTCCACTTCACTCTGAAATTCTTTGAACTTTTTAAAAGTTTCAGACTTATGTTTCATTTATTAGATATACCCATATCTGCTCAAATCATCTGTGAAGGTGAGAAAATAACGATACCCGCCGCGAGCCTCCATATTCATCTGACCACATACATCAGTATGTATGATTTCCAACAAATCTGTTGCTCGCTCCATAGTTCCAGAGAACGGCGTTTTAGTCATCTTTCCCATAAGGCATGGTCGCAAGTACCAAGTGATTCATAATCAAGTGATTCCAAAAGTCCATCAAAATGGAGTTTCTTCATGTGCTTTATACCAATATGACGCAAACAGCAGTGCCACAAATAAGTTGCACTATCATTATCAACTCTGCATCTTTTGGCTTCAACATTATGAATATGTGTATCACTACTATCGAGATTCAACAAGAATAGACCACTCTTTAAGGGTGCATGACCATAAAAGATATTACTCATATAAATAGAACAACCATTATTCTCAGATTAAAATGAATAACCATCTTGCATCAAACAAGATCTAGATATAATGTTCATGCTTAACGCTGGCACCAAATAACAATTATTTAGGTCTAAAACTAATCCCGAAGGTAGATGTAGAGGTAGCGTGCTGACGGCAATCATATCGACTTTGGAACCATTTCCCACGTGCATCGTCACCTCGTCCTTAGCTAGTCTTCGCTTAATCCATAGTCCCTGTTTTGAGTTGCAAATATTAGCAACAGAACTAGTATCAAATACCCAGGTGCTACTGCGAGCTCTGGTAAGGTACACATCAATAACATGTATATCACATATACCTTTGTTCACCTTGCCATCCTTCTTATCCGCCAAATACTTGGGGCAATTCCGCTTCCAGTGACCAGTCTATTTGCAGTAGAAGCACTCAGTCTCAGGCTTAGGTCCAGACTTGGGTTTCTTCTCCTGAGCAGCAACTTGTTTGCCGTTCTTCTTGAGGTTCCCCTTCTTCTTCCCTTTGCCCTTTTTCTTGAAACTGGTGGTTTTATTGACCATCAACACTTGATGCTCCTTCTTCATTTCTACCTCCGCAGCCTTTAGCATCGCGAAGAGCTCGGGAATAGTCTTATTCATCCCTTGCATATTATAGTTCATCACGAAGCTTTTGTAGATTGGTGGCAGTAATTGAAGAACTCTGTCAATGACACTATCAACAGGAAGATTAACTCCCAGTTGAGTCAAGTGATTATGATACCCAGACATTTTGAGTATATGCTCACTGACAGAACTATTCTCCTCCATCTTGCAGCTATATAACTTATTGGAGACTTCATATCTCTCAATCCGGACATGTGCTTGAAATATTAACTTCAACTCCTGGAACATCTCATATGCTCCATGACGTTCAAAACGTCGTTGAAGTCCAGGTTCTAAGACGTAAAGCATGGCACACTGAACTATCGAGTAGTCATCAGCTTTACTCTGCCAAACGTTCTTAACGTTGTCAGCAGCATCTGCAGCAGGCCTGGCACCCAGCGGTGCTTCCAGGGCGTAATTCTTCTATGCAGCAATGAGGATAATCCTCAAGTCACGGACCCAGTCCGTGTAATTGCTACCATCATCTTCCAACTTTGCTTTCTCAAGGAACGCATTAAAATTCAACAGAATAACAACACGGGCCATCTATCTACAACAATATATATAAGCAAAATACTATCAGGTACTAAGTTCATGATAAATTTAAGTTCAATTAATCATATTACTTAAGAACTCCCACTTAGATAGACATCCCTCTAATCATCTAAGTGATCACATGATCCATATCAACTAAACCATAGCCGATCATCACGTGAAATGGAGAAGTTTTCAATGGTGAACATCACTATGTTGATCATATCTACTATATGATTCATGCTCGACCTTTCGGTCTCAGTGTTCCGAGGCCATATCTGCATATGCTAGGCTCGTCAAGTTTAACCCGAGTATTCTGCGTGTGCAAAACTGGCTCGCACCCGTTGTAGATGGACGTAGAGCTTATCACACCTGATCATCACGTGGTGTCTCGGCACGACGAACTTTGGCAACGGTGCATACTCAGGGAGAACACTTTTATCTTGAAATTTAGTGAGAGATCATCTTATAATGCTACCGTCAAACAAAGCAGAATAAGATGCATAAAGGATAAACATCACATGCAATCAATATAAGTGATATGATATGGCCATCATCATCTTGTGCTTGTGATCTCCATCTCCGAAGCACCGTCATGATCACCATCGTCACCGGCGCGACACCTTGATCTCCATCGTAGCATTGTTGTCGTCTCGCCAACTATTGCTTCTATGACTATCGCTACCACTTAGTGATAAAGTAAAGAAATTACAGGGCGATTACATTGCATACAATAAAGCGAAAACCATATGGCTCATGTCAGTTGCCGATAACTCCGTTAAAAAACATGATCATCTCATACAATAAATATAGCATCATGTCTTGACCATATCACATCACAACATGCCCTGCAAAAAAAAGTTAGACGTCCTCTACTTTGTTGTTGCAAGTTTTACGTGGCTGCTACGGGCTGAGCAAGAACCGTTCTTACCTACGCATCAAAACCACAATGATAGTTCGTCAAGTTGCTGCTGTTTTAACCTTCTCAAGGACCGGGCGTAGCCACACTCGGTTCAACTAAAGTTGGAGAAACTGACACCCGCCAGCCACCTGTGTGCAAAGCACGTCGGTAGAACCAGTCTCGCGTAAGCGTATGCGTAATGTCGGTCCGGGCCGCTTCATCCAACAATACCGCTGAACCAAAGTATGACATGCTGGTAAGCAGTATGACTTGTGTCGCCCACAACTCACTTGTGTTCTACTCGTGCATATAACATCTACGCAATAACCTAGCTCGGATGCCACTGTTGGGGAACGTAGTAATTTCAAAAATTTCCTACGCACACGTAGGATCATGGTGATGCATAGCAACGAGAGGGGAGAGTGTGTCCACATACCCTCGTAGACCAAAAGCGGAAGCGTTAGCACAACGCGGTTGATGTAGTCCTACGTCTTCACAATCTGACCGATCCAAGTACCGAATGCACGACACCTCTGAGTTCAGCACACGTTCAGCTCGATGACGTCCCACGAACTCCGATCCAGCAGAGCTTCGAGGGACAGTTCCGTCAGCACGACAGCGTGATGACGGTGATGATGATGCTACCAACGCAGGGCTTTGCCTAAGCACCGCTACGATATGACCGAGGTGGATTATGATGGAGGGGGCACCGCACACGTCTAAAAGTTCAATGATCAATTGTTGTATCTCCAAGGGGTGCCCCTCACCCTGTATATAAAGGAGTGGAGGAGGGAGAGGGCCGACCCTCTCTTTGGCGCTCCCTAGGGGAGTCCTACTCCCACCAGGAGTAGGATTCCCCTTTTCCTAGTAGAACTAGGAGCCCTTCCAAGTAGTAGGAGTAGGAGAGAAGGAAAGGGAAAAGAAAAGAGAAGGAAGGAGGGGGCGCCGCCCCTCCCCCTAGTCCAATTCGGACTAGGCCTTGGGGGGGCGCAACCTCTCCTCTCTCTTTCCCTTAAAGCCCAATAAGGCCCATCTACTCCCCGGTGAATTCCCGTAACTCTCCGGTAGTCCGAAAAATACCCGAATCACTCGGAACCTTTCCGATGTCCGAATATAGTCGTCCAATATATCGATATTTATGTCTCAACCAATTCGAGACTCCTCGTCATGTCCCCGGTCTCATCCGGGACTCCGAACTACCTTCGGTACATCAAAACACAAAAACTCATAATACCGATCGTCAGCAAACTTTAAGCGTGCGGACCCTACGGGTTCGAGAACTATGTAGACATGACCGAGACACGTCTTCGGTCAATAACTAATAGCGGAACCTGGATGCTCATATTGGCTCCCACATATTCTATGAAGATCTTTATCGGTCAAACCGCATAACAACATACATGGTTCCCTTTGTCATCGGTATGTTACTTGCCCGAGATTCGATCGTCGGTATCTCAATACCTAGTTCAATCTCGTTACCGGCAAGTCTCTTTACTCATTCTGTAATACCGAGTGGGCCCAGAGACTAACTCATTAGTTACAATGCTTGCAAATCTTATAGTGATGTGTATTACCGAGTGGGCCCAGAGATACCTCTCTGACGATCGGAGTGACAAATCCTAATCTCCAAATACGCCAACTCAACAAGTACCTTCGGAGACACCTATAGAGCACCTTTATAATCACCCAGTTATGTTGTGACGTTTGGTAGCACACAAAGTGTTCCTCTAGTAAATGGGAGTTGCATAATCTCATAGTCATAGGAACATGTATAAGTCATGAAGAAAGCAATAGCAACATACTAAACGATCAAGTGCTAAGCTAACGGAATGGGTCAAGTCAATCACATCATTCTCTTAATGATGTGATCCCGTTAATCAAATGACAACTCATGTCTATGGTTAGGAAACTTAACCATCTTTGATTAACGAGCTAGTCAAGTAGAGGCATATAGTGACACTATGTTTGTCTATGTATTCACACATGTATTATGTTTCTGGTTAATACAATTCTAGCATGAATAATAAACATTTATCATGAAATAAGGAAATAAATAATAACTTTATTATTGCCTCTAGGGAATATTTCCTTCATTTGCAGCAATAGAAGCATTTGAACTTTCAGGTGAAGAATTAGCAGATTCACGTTCAATGCATTTCAAACATGGTGGAATGAATTCATCCTGAGTGGAACTGGCCTGTAGAGCAAGCAATGAATCATTCTTCTTCTGAAGATCTTCACAACTCACCCTTATATTTTCAAGATCATGTTTTCTTCGAAGAAATTCATAAGAAAGCTTCTCATGATCAGCTAAGAGAGTGTTATGATGACTCTGAAGGTTATCAAACTTTGACTGAAGTCTCTGAAGATTTTCAGTCAGAGTTTGAGTTCAATCCGTTTCTTCACCCAACAGGTCATCGCTTTTGTCTAACATATTTTGAACCTTTTCCAAAGCTTTTTGTTGTTTAGTGGCAATAGTAGCAAGCTTGGAATAGCTCGGTCCAAAATCATCATCAGATTCATCATCACAAGACTCAGATGAGGAACACTCGGTTACCTTTGCACCTTTTGCCATGAGGCATGGTGCTGAAGATGATGGTTCAGGTTCGAAAGTCGTCGTTTAGAGTGATTCCTTGAAATCATCAAACTAGGGATCATGACGAGTTCGATGACCTTCATAGACATCACAGATTCGGTCCCAGATAAGCTTCGCATTGCAGAGATACATAATGAGCCTGAACTGATCTCTGGATAGGCAGGAGCAGATGATATCCTTCGCCATGATGTCAAGTCAAGTGTACTTGCGAATATCATCAACATCCGCCATCTTGCATAGATCGGTAAGACCAATCTCAGTGACGGTCCACAGCTCGCTGTTCAGTGCCATGAGGCGCTTCCTCATTATGGCCTTCCACTTGGGATAGTCATGACCGTCAAAGATGGGGCAAGTCACTTTCTTCATTCCTGTGGTCGACATAACTAAAACTCCAGGTGGTAAAACCAAAATCACATAGAACAAGGGAGTACCTTGCTCTGATACCAATTGAAAGTGCGTTATATCGACTAGAGGGGGGTGAATAGGCGATTTTTACAAATTCATCATTGAGGAAATTCTAGGTGACGAATTTCCTAAGAAACGAACTACTAGCAGCGGAATAAGTACTCAAGTGCAAGCATAACATGGCAGTAACACAGTCATCACGATGAAATGAAACAAGCACAGAGCATAAGTAGCGTGTAAACATGATAAACTGGCTGAAGACAAAGTGAGTGAAGAATTAGGATTGAGGAAATTGAGAAAGTCTTTAGTCAAAGTCTTCAAACAGTAACGATCAAATTCATTAACACATGAATGAGGAAATGAAAGGGTTGAGGAAATAGAACCAGTAGCTTGGTGAAGACGATGATTTGGTAGACCAGTTCCAACTGCTGTGAAAGTCGTACGCCTCGTTGGAGCGGCTAGGTATTTAAACCTAAGGACACACAGTCCCGGACACAGAGTCCTCACCGTATTATCCTTGAGCTAAGATCACACAGACCTCGCACAATCACTCGTGGTAAGTGTCGGTGTCAAAACCGGCGGATCTCGGGTAGGGGGTCCCGAACTGTGCGTCTAAGATTGATGGTAACATGATACACGGGACACGAAGTTTTACCCAGGTTCGGGCCCTCTTGATGGAGGTAACACCCTACGTCCTGCTTGATTGATATTGATGGGTATGAGTATTACAAGAGTTGATCTACCACGAGATTGTAATGGCTAAATCCTAGAAGTCTAGCCTGTATGACTACGGTATTGAGTATCTCCTATCCGGACTAAGTCCTCTGGTTTATATAGACACTGAAGGGATCTAGGGTTACACAGAGTCGGTTACATAATATGGAATCTTCATAGTTGTTCGCCAAGCTTGCCTTCCACGCCAAGGAGAGTCCCATCCGGACACGGGCACCGTCTTCGGTCTTCATATCTTCACAACCCATCAGTCTGGCCCATAGATAACAGGCCGGACGCCCGAGGACCCCTTAGTCCAGGACTCCCTCAGTAGCCCCTGAACCTGGCTTCAATGACAAGGTATCCGGCGCGTAGTGTTGTCTTCGGCATTGCAAGGCGGGTTCCTCCTTCCAAACTCCAAAAAATAGTCTTCGGATGAAACAAACGTGTCCGAACCTGTAAAACACACCGCACACAACCATAGAGAGAATATAATAACACACGAGTCCCATCTGCTGACAACTTTAGTAATGTGACATCACGCCTATCCGGTCATAATTTCTAACCGTTTTTAGCCCCACGTTTCGAGACGCGATTGTCATTGGCACGTCTTGTCAAAGCAAAGATCGCATCCCCTTATCATGGGATTCTCATCAATACGGGTGCGGGTAACCCAACCATGCCGTTTACACAACCTTGGGAGCAGGTGAATTTTCAGGCGAATGGGGGGGCGTTCGATATTCACCGCCCTTATAAGGAGATAAGATTCCTCCTTCTTCCCCCATGTTTTCCTCCTGCCTCTCCGTCCTTGAGCTCCAGCACCCAAGTCCTCATTCAAACCAACACCCAACCATGTCAGGATCCGGAGCCGGCGGCAAGTGGATGACCTCCTCCGTTAAGAGGGAAAATATAGAGGAGCTCCGAGAGGCCAGATACCTGGCCATGGAGATCGTTCACCGACTCCCATCCGAGGGACAGATCGTCCCCACCCCCGAGCCTCATGAGAGAGTGGTGGTCTTCACGCATTTTGTCCGCGGGCTGGGATTTCCTCTCCACTCGTTTGTCCGTGGATTGATGTTTTATTATGGGCTAGACTTCCATGATCTAGCCCCTAACTTTATCCTCAACATCTTGGCATTTATAGTCATGTGCGAGGCCTTTCTCCGCATTCCACCTCGCTTTGGCCTATGGCTGAAGACCTTTAATGTGAAGCCAAAGGTGGCGAGAGGCCAACAGGCAGAGTGCGGAGGAGCTATATTGGGTAAGATACCCAACGTCACCTGGCCCGAAGGTTCTTTCATGGAGATGGTGAAGGGGTGGCAATCAGGGTGGTTCTACATCACCGAGTCACGCGACACTAACTGGACGGCGGCCCCCCAATTCCGATCCGGAGTTCCGATGCGACTCACCTCCTGGCAAGAGAAGGGCCTAACTCGGGGTGCTCCGAGCGAGCTGACAGGGCTCCAGACGTGCATCCAGAACATGATATCCATAAAGATTAAGCTTGTCAATGTGATCCCGGTTATGCTCATCCGCCGGATCCTCCCGTGCCAACGCCAGACTTGTTATTTATGGGAAATCGATCCGGCTAAGCACCAGACGCTGCTAGAGCTCTTCAGCACAACGCATGAGGATATCTGGAAAGTGCTCTTCAAGGCCGGCAAGACACCACCGCCTACAACCGAGGATCATGGGCTTAGCTCAAAGTGCCAAGCTAATTCGGTAAGTTTTTTCACGCTCTCAAGGCATAACCTTTACTAGTGTATTGCAAGAAAGAAGTCTAAGCTCTCCAATCAATTTTTTCCTTAGGCCTGGGTTGGCATAGTGAGGCAGATTAACTGTCCAGCCCCGCTACTCGAAGACGAAGAGACCCCACTCTTGACGAAGATGTTGTTCCCGGTGCCTTATGACGTGCCAGAGAAGAAGACCAAAAAGGCAACCAAGGGAACCAGGAGTGGCCTTCATCGAAAGGATTCTTTGGAACTGTCGTCCGAAGATGAGACTAACCCTTCGGTCGCCGAAGACGGCGAGGAGGAGGAGGAGGAGGAAGACAACTCCCCCCTGAGGGGGGAAGGAAGAAAAGGGTGGCCTCCACAAACCTGGAGGCGAAGGCACCCAAGAGGGGGAAGGACTCCCTCATGAATAACTCCGCGTGGGATGTCGATAGCAGTCCGGAACGAATGCCCCAGACCAAGCCTCGGGCCGCTTCGTAAGTACCCAAGACCTTATGCTCGTCCAAATGTCCGGCCCTTCCCCTATGCAATGTTAATATGTTTAATTTATGCTATTGCAGTCCGGCCCACAATGGTTCTCCGCAGTCCTCGACAGAGGGCTCGCTAGACTCAAAGGAGATGGCTAGCATGTCGCCGCCACCTGCTCACTCTGCCTCACCCAAGAGTGATGACGAGGTGGTGTCCCAAAGGGCCTTCCCCAACAAAGGGGAGGCTCCGGAGATCGTCAGGGCAGTGTCCAAGGGTGACTCCACGGCCGCCGGACACATGGGGGAAGAAACCCCCATGGAGACTGATGGTGGGGGCCGAGTCCCATTCGACCCTTAGCCGGATATCATTCCGGAGACCTATATGGCTCCAAAGTCTAGAGAACGGCCTTCCCTGAAAGGAGGGGGTGTGCCTGTTACACTGGTGACCTCTATCCGACCAGAGGCACCGGATTATCTACTGGAAGCGCTGTGAGACGCTTCCATTGTAGATGAGCATCGTGCCCTCATGGGTATGGTGATCAAAAAGGTTCAGTCTGCCAGAAGTGGACTGACCAAAGCCTGCACTAGCCTTTTAACAGGCTTTGATGTAATAATAATTGTAGAAAGAATATCACAACATAGACAGTAGCCCCTGATGCTCTGTTCGGTGTTCGGAAAGAAAAGCCGAACAAAGGATCAAAACAAGTTTCGCAGGAGTCTTACATATGATGTCTATGTGAATAAGGAGGCGTCGCTGCTGGCTGCTGCCGCTCATACTGCGGAGGTCTCCGAACTGAAACGGAGCCTGGAGCAGGCCGAGGAAGAGCCCAGTCTTGTGAAGACGCAGCTGGAGGACAACAAAGGTATGCAGTAACATGTGCGTGTATGTTAGGAAGGATGAATACTGCGTGCTGACTAAAGTGTCATGGACTATGCTAGGGGCCACAACCGAGGTGGCGTCCCTCAAGAAGGTATTAGCCGAGGCCGAGGACAAAGCGGCCAAGGAACACGCTGCATGCGAAAAGCACGAGGCCCGGGTCAGCGAGGTGCAGCAAGAGCTTCCCTAGAGCGTGATTCTAAGGCGCAGGCGTCCGAACTTGCCAAGGCTCGCCAGAGCGCACAAGTGGCTCAAGCCGAAGCCCGGAGCGCTCTTCAGGAACTCCAGGTGGCTAAGAAGATTGGGGCGGGTAAGTTTTTCATTATGCAAAGCAAGTTGATGAAGGGAACGCTCCTATTGCTTACCCGAATTTGGTGCTCCACAGGGGCATTTACGGTTATGCCGCACAGCGTATCTGATGCTGCTGAATTCTATCGAGCCGAGGAAGGGAGTTCTACGGAGAAGTTGTTCTGGTCTTAATATTTTGGACCAGAACATTCGGTATCCTTCAGCGACCAGTTGAAACAGTTGGTCGAGCTGCACAAGGAAGCCGAGCTGGCCATGAGGGACCTGATAGTCCGACTATGGCCTGCCGCGTCGGTACCCAGCAGCTACTTCGGGCTTATGAAGCGGCTTGTTAGTGACTTCCTGCGACTTGCGGTGGTAAAGCGGTCGGTCTGTATTGAAGGTGCCCAGATATCCTTTGCTCGCTGCAAGATGTGGTGGGCGAAAATGGACGCCATCGAGCTGACCAAGGGGCCGTCGAAGGGCAAGGAGCACCGTACACCCGAGCGCTATTTTGCGGATGTCCTCGAGGGGTCTCGTATTGTAGCCATGCAGTGCGGGCAGGACGTTATTTTCGAGTGAATACACTCGTATTTTGTCTCGTATGATGACAACAAATCCGCTTTGTAATATATAATTTTTATTATGTTTTGACTGTTTCCTCTTGTGCGGCCGTGTTGGATGAAATCTGAGGGTTAACCAGTCGTCGGCTTCAACCCTCGCGTAGGTAGTATGGAGGTGTTCGGGATGGAATCTAAACAATCTTGATCCAATTATATGGTCCTCGAAGGAGTTGTTTAGCGCAACGAACCAGGCAACCAGACTATACGGCTTGAACGCCCTCACTTAGCCATAGGAGTTTTATAATAAAACATAGGCACAGCCCCTGGTATACGAACCAGAGTGTTGTCAGCGTCTGATCGGGAAGTATCGATCCTTCGCGAAATGCGGAAAAATCTCCAATGATTTGAGACCTCCAAACAGCTGACCAACTCTCGCCGCATCATGACAGTCAGTTTTTGGCTTTCTCTACTGAGGTGCTCATCCGGTTTAGACCAGGACACAATCGCAGTAGTTCTCCCTTTACTACCCTAGCCGATGTAGCGGAACGTAGGGTAGCAAGCACAGGAGCCGGGCAACCCAACTATTGACCAAAGACATGATTCAGAGCCAATGCATATAATGCTAAATTCGGGGTGTCGAACTATACTTATAGAAAGTGTTCGGACTTTTGTTGCCGTAGTGTAAGGTGCTATAAAGCCCCTGGCAAACGTCAAATGTACCAAAGTGTACGGGTGCTACCTGATGGGGTTATCCATAGGGAATCTGAAAAAGAAAAGCGAGAAAGAAAACGTAAAAGACGTAAAGGTGAAAAGCTAGGGTCCTAAAGCTCCAGCTACAAACTGTTTTCATTGTAATGTAATTAGTACGTCAAGGCGCATTGATACAAATAGTGCAATAAGCAATAGGCTATTTAACATGCCGGAACCAGGGGAGAGCTGCATATGGGTCCTGGAAAATAGGTAGAGTTATCATTAACGGAATCACCTAAAAAGTTCCCCATATGTCCGCGCTTCTCGCGGTCTTGGTGTATTTATCCTACAAGAGGATCGATGACCAGACCCCCCGATGGGGCCTGTGGGATTGAGACCTGAAAGGAAAACAAGTAAAAGTGAAAGTTTGTGTGTATCCGATATCGGTTGAGTCATGCCATGGATCATAAGTTATCTGTGCCTCCGTCAATGCCCATGGAATTTTAAGTGTGTAGTTATGTACGCGCGACACAAATGCCACCACTTGATCGGGACTGAGAAGGAGGCCGGATTGCTAGTCGAGCTCCTGACGAGCCGATCTCTCCTGCCCCAGAGTAGTTCGGACCCTCTTGAGGATGTCCGCGGGCTCGTCAGCCGAATGAAGGTGTCTGCTTGAGAAGGCCACTTCGTACTTCTGCTGCTAGGGCAGCTGTGTGCTCTTCCATATGGAGAGAGCGTTCCGTATTGCCATTGACTGGTATGACGCTGCTTGGACCGGGCATATTGAGCTTGAGATAAGCATAGTGTGGCACTGTGTTGAATCGAGCAAATGGAGTTCGTCCGAGCAGTGCATGATAGCCGCTGTGGAATGGGACGATATCGAAGATTAACTCTTCGCTTCGGAAGTTGTCCAGAGATCCGAAGACAGCCTCTAATGTGATTAAGCCCGTACAGCGGGCTTCTACACCTGGTATGATTCCTTTAAAGGTAGTCCTTGTAGGCTTGATCCTTGATGGGTTAATGCCCATTTTCCGCGCTGTATCCTGATAGAGCAGATTGAGATGCTACCACCATCCATAAGGACGCGAGTGAGGTGAAACCCATCAATTATTAGGTCCAAAACTAGCGCGGCTGAGCCCCCGTGACGGATACTGGCCGGGTGGTCCCGGCGATCAAAAGTGATCGGGCACGACAACCATGGATTGAATTTTGGGGCGACTGGCTCTATCACGTAAATGGCCCTAAGCGCACGCTTGCGCTCCCTCTTGGGGATGTGGGTGGCATATATCATGTTCACCATTTTGACCTGAGGGGGAAACTTCTTCTGTCCCCCTGTGTTCGGCTGCCATGGCTCGTCGTCGTCGTCCTCGCTTTGCGATCCTTTTTCCCTGTTCTCAGCATTTAATTTGCCGGCCTGTTTGAAAACCCAACACTCTCTATTTGTATGATTAGGAGGCTTGTTGGGGGTGCCGTGAATCTGGCATGGACGATCAAGTATGCGGTCCAAGATGGATGGGCCCGGATTGTTCTTTTGGAATGGCTTCTTCCGCTGACCGGACATAGAGCCACTGAATCCGACGTTGACTGTCGTATCCTCGGTGTTGTCACCGCTATTTCGGCGCTTGTGTCTATTGTGTTGAGACTTGTCTTTGTTATTTTTAGCTTCAGGGGTGCCGACTCGCTTGCATTGTTTTTGCTATGGGCCAACCAACTGTCCTCGCCCGCACAAAATTGGGTCATTAGTGCCGTGAGGGCCGCCATGGATTTTGGCTTTTCTTGGCCGAGGTGGCGAGCGAGCCATTCGTCACGGATGCTATGTTTGAAAGCTTCTAGAGCTTCAGCGTCTGGACAGTCAACGATTTGGTTCTTTTTCAAGGAAATATGCCCTAGAGGCTATAATAAAGTTATTATTTATTTCCTTATATCATGATAAATGTTTACTATTCATGCTAGAATTGTATTAACCGGAAACATGTTACATGTGTAAATACATAGACAAACAGAGTGTCACTAGTATGCCTCTACTTGACTAGCTCGTTTATCAAAGATGGTTATGTTTCCTAACCATAGACATGAGTTGTCATTTGATTAACGGGATCACATCATTAGGAGAATGATGTGATTGACTTGACCCATTCCGTTAGCTTAGCACTTGATCGTTTAGTATGTTGCTGTTGCTTTCTTCATGACTTATACATGTTCCTATGACTATGAGATTATGCAACTCCCGTTTACCGGAGGAACACTTTGTGTGCTACCAAACGTCACAATGTAACTGGGTGATTATAAACATGCTCTACAGGTGTCTCCAAAGGTACTTGTTGGGTTGGCGTATTTCGAGATTAGGATTTGTCACTCCGATTGTTGGAGAGGTATCTCTGGGCCCACTCAGTAATGCACATCACTATAACCCTTGCAAGCATTGTAACTAATGAGTTAGTTGCGGGATGATGTATTACAGAACGAGTAAAGAGACTTGCCAGTAACGAGATTGAACTAGGTATTGAGATACCGGCGATCGAATCTCGGGCAAGTAACATACCGATGACAAAGGGAACAACGTATGTTGTTATGCGGTTTGACCGATAAAGATCTTCGTAGAATATGTGGGAGCCAATATGAGCATCCAGGTTCCGCTATTGGTTATTGACCGGAGACGTGTCTCAGTCATGTCTAGATAGTTCTCGAACCCATAGGGTCCACACGCTTAAAGTTCGGTGGCGATTTGTATTATGAGTTATGTGATTTGATGTACCGAAGGTAGTTCGGAATCACGGATGAGATCGGGGACATGACGAGGAGTCTCGAAATGGTCGAGACGTAAAAATCTATATATTGGACGACTATATTCGGACATCGGAAAGATTCCGAGTGATTCGGGTATTTTTCGGAGTACCGGAGAGTTATGAGAATTCGTATTGGGCCTTAATGGGCCATACGGGAAAGGAGAGGAAGGCCTCAAAAGGTGGCCGCACCCCTCCCCATGGTCTGGTCCGAATTGGACTAGGGAGGGGGGCGCCCCCTTCCTTCCTTCTCCTTTTCCCTTCCCCTTTTCCTATACCATGTGGGAGGAGGAATCCTACTAGCTAGGACTAGGGAGTCCTAGTAGGACTCCACACTTCTGGCGCACCCTAGGGGCTGGCTGGCCTCCCCTCCTCCATCCTTTACATACGGGGGCAGGGGGCACCTCTAGACACACAAGTTGATCTGTTGATCTCTTCCAACCGTGTGCGATGCCCCCCTCCACCATATTCCACCTCGGTCATATCGTAGCGGTGCTTAGGCGAAGCCCTGCGTCGGTAGCAACATCATTACCGTCATCATGTCGTCGTGCTGACGGAACTCTCCCGTGAAGCTATGCTGGATCGGAGTTCGCGAGACGTCATCGAGCTGAACATGTGCTGAACTCGGAGGTGCCGTATGTTCGGTGCTTGGGTCGTTCAGATCGTGAAGACGTACGACTACATCAACCGCGTTGTACTAACGCTTCCGTTTTTGGTCTACGAGGGTACGTGGACAACACTCTCCCCTCTCGTTGCTATGCATCACCATGATCTTGCGTGTGCGTAGGAATTTTTTTGAAATTACTACGTTCCCCAACAGTGGCATCCGAGCCAGGTTTTATGCGTTGATGTAATATGCACGAGTAGAACACAAGTGAGTTGTGGGCGATATAAGTCATGCTGCTTACCAGCATGTCACACTTTGGTTCGGCGGTATTGTTGGATGAAGCGGCCCGGACCGACATTACGTGTACGCTTATGCGAGACTGGTTTTACCGCCGTGCTATGCACACAGGTGACTAGCGGGTGTCATTTTCTCCAACTTTAGTTGAACCGAGTGTGGCTACGTCCGGTCCTTGAGAATGTTAAAACAGCACTAACTTGACAAACTATCATTGTGGTTTTGATGCATAGGTAAGAAGGTTCTTGCTCAGCCCGTAGCAGCCACGTAAAACTTGCAACAACAAAGTAGAGGACGTCTAACTTGTTTCTGCAGGGCATTTTGTGATGTGATATGGTCAAGACATGATGCTATATTTTATTGTATGAGATGATCATGTTTTGTAACCGAGTTATCGGCAACTGGTAGGAGCTATCTGGTTGTCGCTTTATTGTATGCAATGCAATCACCCTGTAATGCTTTACTTTATCACTAAGCGGTAGCGATAGTCGTAGAAGCATAAGATGGTGAGACAACAACGATGCTACGATGGAGATCAAGGTGTCGCGCCGGTGACGATGGTGATCATGAAGGTGCTTCGGAGATGGAGATCACAAGCACAAAATGATGATGGCCATATCATATCACTTATATTGATTGCATGTGATGTTTATCTTTTATGCATCTTATTTTTCTTAGATCGACGCTAGCATTATAAGATGATCTCTCACTAAATTCCAATGTATAAGTGTTCTCCCTGAGTATGCACCGTTGCAAAAGTTCTTCGTGCTGAGACACCACGTGATGATCGGGTGTGATAGGCTCTATGTTCAAATACAACGGGTGTCAAACAGTTGCACACGCGGAATACTCAGGTTAAACTTGACGAGCCTAGCATATGCAGATATGGCCTCGAAACACTGAGATCGAAAGGTCGAGCGTGAATCATATAGTAGATATGATCAACATAGTGATGTTCACCATTGAAACTACTCCATCTCACGTGATGATCGGACATGGTTTAGTTGATATGGATCACGTGATCACTTAGATGATTAGAGGGATGTCTATCTAAGTGGGAGTTATTAAGTAATATGGTTAACTGAACTTTAATTTATCATGAACTTAGTCCTGGTAGTATTAGCATATCTATGTTGTAGATCAATAGCTCGCTTTTACCTCCCCTGTCTTATTTTTGATATGTTCCTAGAGAAAACTAAGTTGAAAGATGTTAGTAGCAATGATGCGGATTGGATCCGTGATCTGAGGTTTATCCTCATTGCTGCATAGAAGAATTATGTCCTTGATGCACCCCTAGGTGACAAACCTATTGCAGGAGCAGATGCAGACGTTATGAACGTTTGGCTAGCTCAATATGATGACTACTTGATAGTTTAGTGCACCATGCTTAACAGTTTAGAATCGGGGCTTCAAATACGTTTTGAACGCCATGGAGCATATAAGATGTTCCAAGAGTTGAAATTGGTATTTCATACTCATGCCCATGTCGAGAGGTATGAGACCTCTGACAGTACTTTGCCTACAAGATGGAGGAGAATAGCTCAACCAGTGAGCATGTGCTAAGATTGTCTGAGTACTACAATTGCTTGAATCAAGTGGGAGTTAATATTCCAGATAAGAGAGTAATTGACAAAGTTCTCTAGTCACTATCACCGAGTTACTAGAACTTAGTGATGAACTATAATATGCAAGGGATGACAAAAGTAATTCCCAAGCTCTTCGTGATGTTGAAATCGACGAAGGTAGAAATCAAGAAAAGCATCAAGTGTTGATGGTTGACAAAGACCACTAGTTTCAAGAAAAGGGCAAAGGGAAGAAGGGGAACTTCAAGAAGAACGGCAAGCAAGTTGCTGCTCAAGTGAAGAAGCCCAAGTCTGGACCTAAGCCTGAGACTGAGTGCTTCTACTGCAAAGGGACTGGTCACTAGAAGCGAAACTGCCCCAAGTATTTGGCGGATAAGAAGGATGGCGAGGTGAACAAAGGTATATTGGATATACATGTTATTGATGTGTACTTTACTAGTGTTTATAGCACCCCCTCGGTATTTGATACTAGTTAAGTTGCTAAGAATAGTAACTCGAAACGGGAGTTGCAAAATGAACAGAGACTAGTTAAGGGTGAAGTGACGATGTGTATTGGAAATGGTTCCAAGATTGATATGATCATCATCGCACACTCCCTATACTTTCGGGATTAGTGTTAAACCTAAAATAAATGTTATTTAGTGTTTGCGTTGAGCATGAATATGATTGGATCATGTTTATTGCGATACGGTTATTCATGTAAGTTAGAGAATGATTGCTGTTCTGTTTACATGAATAAAACCTTCTATGGTCATACACCCAATGAAAATGGTTTGTTGGATCTCGATCATGGTGATACACATTTTCATAATATTGAAGCCAAAAGATGCAAAGTTAATAATGATAGTGCAAATTATTTGTGGCACTGCCATTTAGGTCATATCAGTATAAAGCGCATGAAGAAACTCCATACTGATGGACTTTTGGAACCACTTGATTATGAATCACTTGGTACTTGTGAACCGTGCCTCATGGGCAAGATGACTAAAATGCCATTCTCTGGAACTATGGAGCAAGCAACAGATTTGTTGGAAATCATACATACAGATGTGTGTGGTCCGGTGAATAGAGGCTCGCGGCGGGTATCATTATTTTCTGATCTTCACAGATGATTTGAGCAGATATGAGTATATCTACATGATGAAACACAAGTCTGTAACATTTGAAAAGTTCAAAGAATTTCAGAAGAATCATCGTAACAAAAATAAAAGTTTCTAATCGCAGAAGAAAAATATTTGAGTTACGAGTTTGGCCTTCAGTTAAAATAATGTGAAATAGTTTCACTACTGACGCCACCTGGAACACCACAATGTAATGGTGTGTCCGAATGTCGTAACCATACTTTATTAGATATGGTGCGATCTATGATGCCTCTTACCAATTTACCACTATCGTTTTGGGGTTATGCATTAGAGACAACTACATTCACGTTAAATAGGGCACCATCTAAATCCGTTGAGATGACACCGTATGAACTGTGGTTTGGCAAGAAACAAAAGTTGTCGTTTCTTAAAGTTTGGGGTTGCGATGCTTATGTGAAAAAGTTTCATGTTGATATGCTCAAACCCAAGTCAGAGAAGTGCATCTTCATAGGATACCCAAAAGTAACAGTTGGGTACACCTTCTATCATAGATCCGAAGGCAAGATATTTGTTGCTGAGAATGGATCCTTTCTAGAGAAGGAGTTTCTCTCGAGAGAAGTGACTGGGAGGAAAGTAGAACTTGATGAGGTAATTGTACCTTCTCCCAAATTGGAAAGTAGTTCATCACAGAAATCTATTCCAGTGATGCCTACACCAATTAGTGAGGAAGTTAATGATGATGATCATGAAACTTCAGATCAAGTTACTACCGAACCTCGTAGGTCAACCAGAGTACGTTCCGCACCAGAGTGGTACGGTAATCCTGTTCTGCAGGTCATGTTACTTGACCATGACGAACCTGCGAACTATGAAAGAAGCGATGATGAGCCCATATTCCGCGAAATGGTTTGAGGCCATGAAATCTGAGATAGGATCCATGTATGAGAACAAAGTGTGGACTTTGGTTGACTTGCCCGATGATCGGCAAGCCATAGAAAATAAATGGATCTTCAAGAGGAAGACGGACACTGATAGTAGTGTTACTATCTACAAAGCTCGAATTGTCGCAAAAATGTTTTCGACAAGTTCAAAGTGTTGACTACGATGAGATTTTCTCACTCGTAGAGGTGCTTAAGTCTATCCGAATCATGTTAGCAATTGCCACATTTGATGAAATCTGGCAAATGGATATCAAAACTGCATTCCTGAATGGATTTCTGGAAGAAGAGTTGTATATGATGCAACCAGGAGATTTTAACGATCCAAAGGGTGCTAACAAAATGTGCAAGCTCCAGCGATCCATCTATGGACTGGTGCAAGCATCTCGGAGTTGGAATATATGCTTTGATGAGTTGATCAAAGCATATAGTTTTATACAGACTTGCGGTGAAGCCTGTATTTACAAGAAAGTGAGTGGGAGCACTACAGCATTTCTGATAAGTATATGTGAATGACATATTGTTGATCGAAGATAATGTAGAATTATTCTGCAAAGCATAAATGAGTGTTTGAAAGGAGTTTTTCAAAGAAAGACCTCAGTGAAACTGCTTACATATTGAGCATCAAGATCTATAGAGATAGATCAAGACACTTGATAAGTTTTTCAATGAGTACATACCTTGACGGGATTTTGAATTAGTTCAAAATGGAACAGTCAAAGAAAGAGTTCTTGCATGTGTTGCAAGGTGTGAAGTTGAGTAAGACTCAAAGCCCGACCACGGCAGAAGATAGAAAGAGGATGAAAGTCATTCCCTATGCCTCAGCCATAGGTTATATAAAGTATGCCATGCTATGTACCAGATCTATTGTATACCCTACATTGTGTTTGGCAAGGGAGTGCAATAGTGATCTAGGAGTATGTGACGCCCGGATAGTTACGCTACACTAATCCTTCGCTAATGATGCCACGTCACCTCGATTACTGTTGATTAATCTCGCGTTAGTTCAAAACCGATTCAAATTCAAATTCAAATTGAGGCAAACCATAAAAGTTTTCAAATATTAAATACTAAATGTTCAGGGGTTGCCAAATATTGCATAGGAAATTATCGTGAAATAAACACATTTTTATAAAAGACCTAAATAATTTAAAATTATTTAAAACAGAAAAGTAAATAAATAAAAGAAAAGAAAATACAAAAGAGAAAAACTAAGCTAACAAAAAAAGAGAAAGAGAAGC
>NC_041388.1:353034112-353034862 GCF_002162155.2 Triticum dicoccoides | reverse complement strand
TCCACTCCCTCCCCCGATTCCCCTGGATCGGGATCGATCCCCACCTCTCCCCTCGCCTCCCTCACGCTTCCCCATGATCCAACCTGGATCGGGGCCGACTGCGCCGCCCGTCACCGCGCTGACCCCGCCGCCACCTAGTGCCGTCGCCGGTGCCCGCCCCCTTATCCCTCCACCCCGCATGGATCCGGTCGGGGCAGCCGACGCCCCGCACCTTGCCGCTCGCCTACGTCGGACCACCCCGTCGCCGACCGTCGCTGCCGCCTCGGCCTCCTCCTCGCCGGTCCTCCCCGACCGCCGTCACGCCCGCTGCCAGTGCCCTACAGTTCCCCTCGTGAGCTCCCTCCTCTCCCTTCTCTGTCACCGGCGCCGTATCCCCCTCGTTACGCCGTTGCCGCCCCGCCGTGGGCCGCACGCACCGGCCGCGCCTTGGGCACGCGCGACACCAACCGCGCCGGACCGTCCCGCCCCCGTCTCCTCCTTTCCCCGCGCTCGTCGCGCTCACCGTGGCCCTCGCGCCCGTGGCCGCGCCCTCTCCCCCCAGGTCGCCTCGCCTCCAACCCCGGCCTCCTCTCCCTCCGGCGACGCTGGCCCCGTGCTCCCCCGCCTCGGTCAGCGCCCCTGCGCCCATCCCTGCCGTCGCCCGCTCCCACTCCGGTCGGCGCCCCATGGCCCCGTGCCTCGGTGCGCCTCGTCTCCACCCTTCCCTCCTCCCGCGGCCGCGCCACCGCGCCCGCCCGCGCGCCATTGGCC
>NC_041388.1:353026751-353034061 GCF_002162155.2 Triticum dicoccoides | reverse complement strand
CCCTGCGCCCATCCCTGCCGTCGCCCGCTCCCGCTCCGGTCGGCGCCCCATGGCCCCGTGCCTCGGTGCGCCTCGTCTCCGCCCTTCCCTCCTCCCACGGCCGCGCCACCGCGCCCGCCCGCGTGCCACTGGCCGCGTCGGCGCCACCCCTTGCCTCCGCTCGCCGTGGCCCCGGTTGGTCGCGCCGGCGTGCCGCGCCGTTGGTGCCCCGGCGGCCTCGTCCCGCCCTGCGGGCCAGTGCTCGTTCGGGTGGCGCCCGTAACCGCACGCCCGTATAGGCTCCTTTGGCCCACTGACAAAGGGGCCCCACCCCAGAACGTTTTAAAAAGGAATTAAAAAAATAATAATAATAAAAATAAATAAATAAAATAAATAAATAAATAATAATTAAAATAATTAGAATATTAATTAATTAATTAATTAAGTAATTAATTAATTAAGTTAATTAATCCTGATTAGATTAACCTTATCACTAATTAAATTAACTAATCTGTAATTAAACTAAACAGAGAATGACAGGTGGGTCCCACTGGACCCACACGTCAGGTTGACCAGGTCAATGGTCAACGTTGACTGCTGATATCACCCTGATGTCATGCTGACGTCAGCATTTACTATTCTGGATAACGTTGGATTAGATAATTAATTAAATTCCAGAAATTAATAATATCTTTAGAAAATCATATCTTTTAATCCGTAACTCGGATTAAAATATTTTCAACATCAAAGTTGCTCAGAACGAAGAGACGAATCCGGATACGCAACCTGTTCGTCCGCCACACATACCTAGCATAGCAAACACGCAACTTTCCCCCTCCGGTTCATCTGTCCGAAAACGAGAAACTCCGGGAATACTTTCCCGGATGTTTCCCCCTTCGTCGGTATCACTTACTACCGCGTTAGGGCACACCAAACATCGCGTATTGTCTTGTTACGCTTTGTGATGCTTTGATTGTTCTGTTATTTATTGTGTTCTCTCTCCATTACTTCTTTCCGATAGACCCCGAGACTGCCGGCGACCCCCAGTTCGACTACGGTGTTGGTGACTCGTCCTTCTTGCCAGAGCAACCAGGCAAGCCCCCCCCCCCTTGATCACCAGATATCGCCTATTCTACTCTATACTGCTTGCATTAGAGTAGTGTAGCATGTTACTGCTTTCTGTTATACCTATTCTGATGCATAGCCTGGCCTTGTTACTACTGTTGTTACCTTTACCTGTAATCCTATATGCTTAGTATAGGATGCTAGTATATTCATCTGTGGCCCTACATTCTTGTCCATCTGCCGTGCTATACTATCGGGCCGTGATCACTCGGGAGGTAATCACGGGTATATACTATATACTTTATACATGATACATGTGGAGACTAAAGTCGGGTCGGCTGGTGGAGCAGCCGCGAGTGGATCTTTGTGGCGGAGCGACAGGGCAGGTTGAGACCGCCTAGGAGAGAGGTGGGCCTGGCCCTATTCGGCGTTCGCAGATACTTAACGCGCTTAACGAGATCTTGGTATTTGATCTGAGTTGGCTATGAGCCTATACGCACTAACCAACTACGTGGGAAAGATATGGGCACTCGGCGTCGTGGTATCAACCGAAGCACTTCGTGACGTCAGCGACTGAGCGGCGCGCGCTGAATTGGACTGGAACGCCACTAGGCTAGGTCTGCTTTCGGCCGCCCACGCAACGTGCAGGTGTGCTCAGGGCGATGGGCCCAGACCCCTGCGCGCTTAGGTTTAGACCGGCGTGCTGGCCTCTCTGTTGTGCCTAGGTGGGGCTGCGACGTGTTGATCTTCCGCGGCCGGGCATGACCCAGGAAAGTGTGTCCGGCCAAATGGGATCAAGCGTGTTGGGTAAGTTAGTGCACCCCTGCAGGGAAGTTAATCTATTCGAATAGGCGTGATCTTCGGTAACAGGACGACTTGGAGTTGTACCTTGACCTTATGACAACTAGAATCAGATACTTAATAAAACACACCCTTCCAAGTTCCACAGACAACCCGGTGATCGCTTTTCCACAGGGCGACGAGGGGAGGATCGCCGGGTAGGTTTATGCTATGCGAGGCTATTGGAGATGCTACTTGGAGATGCTACTTGGAGGACTTCAATCTACTCTCTTCTACATGCTGCAAGACGGAGGCTGCCAGAAGCGTAGTCTTCAACAGGATTAGCTATCCCCCTCTTATTCTGGCATTCTGCAGTTCAGTCCACCGATATGGCCCTTTACACATATACCCATGCATATGTAGTGTAGTTCCTTGCTTGCGAGTACTTTGTATGAGTACTCATGGTTGCTTTTCTCCCTCTTTTCCCCTTTCCCTTCTACCTGGTTGTCGCAACCAGATGCTGGAGCCCTGGAGCCAAACGCCACCGTCGACGATGATTCCTACTACACTGGAGGTGCCTACTACTACGTGCAGGCCGCTGACGACGACCAGGAGTAGTTAGGAGGATCCCAGGTAGGAGGCATGCGCCTCTTTCGATCTGTATCCCAGTTTGTGCTAGCCTTCTTAAGGCAAACTTGTTTAACTTATGTCTGTACTCAGATGTTGTTGCTTCCGCTGACTCGTCTATGATCGAGCACTTGTATTCGAGCCCTCGAGGCCCCTGGCTTGTATTATGATGCTTGTATGACTTATTTATGTTTTAGAGTTGTGTTGTGATATCGTCCCGTGAGTCCCTGATCTTGATCGTACACATTTGCGTGCATGATTAGTGTATGATTGAATCGGGGGCGTCACAAGTTGGTATCAGAGGCGACTGCCTGTAGGAATCCCCCTTCCAACTCCTTGGCCGAAGTTGAGTCTAGACTTTACAAAACTTTTACTAACATGGCTGTGCGGCCCATGGGCCCACGTCTCCATTGGGTGGTAATAGGATCTTTTACTCCTCGCCTATACTCTGGGACTCTGAGCTCTCTTCTATTCGGGTTAAATGATTTTGCTAAAAACAAAACTAACTTTAGGTTCTCGATAATACTTGCTCACGGAGAGCCCCTCACTTCAGATGATCGCCTGCTGCACTAGAAGATTCTGAAGTTACTCTATGATGTTCTCTCGAGTCTTTGTGCCATCGCATTTGCGATTTCCTTCCACCGTCAACCCCTATGAAAAACTACTTACACTTGCCATTCATACAATCATTCCCCGTTGATCTTGTTATTGCAAGATGTCCCGAAATACTCTTTGTTGTTCCGAAAATCCTTTAAGCTTACTGCCTTGCAGTTCTTTACCACATGAATATCCCTATTGAAAATTCCTTGCACTTGTCGAGTATCCGCTCATCCCCAATTGTTCATGCGTTTCACAAAAGTCTTCAAAATACTATTCGATCTCCCGAAAATTTTATGGAGCCTTTGGCTCTTGAAATTCTTGCTTGCTCGCATTATGGTTAATCCCATTAGTCTCGTAATCTTAATGGCATACCTTGTCATTATCATTTTGAGTCTGTTGATTCAATATGTTGTGAATGTTCACAATCATCAGTCGAGTCCTAGGATTATCTTTCCGGCTCAGACGTCATTTTGAACATGAGATGGTTCTCGACCAAACTATCTGTCGTCGATTGTGCCTCTGGTATATACAATTGATCCATCCTTGATCAGAACGTCTGCTTCTGATCCCTTGTTTTGGAAATCATAATTCCTTTGCATTTAAGTTTTGAATTATTCAGATGATTCCATAACTCGTTGCATTCGCATTCTTTCTTCCTCTGATTGAGTATCGATACTCACCTCAGCTCCATTGTGGATCGCCTTATCCACTGTTGGATTATTATATCCGACAGTGTCCTTCATAATTAATCACCTTGTGAGTCCTTCTCCGATACATAATGCCTTTGTTAAATTGTATCCTTTCCTTTTGTCATCCATGCTCTGCTTTCGAGCTGGTGACACTTACTCTTGAAGCTTATGGTATATGTTCGCAAGAAGCCCCGATGGGATTGAACCTACGCCTTCCCTCATCGGCGTGAACCCGAAAGATTTCACGAGTCATACTTATCTGGTATTGCACCAGGTAAAACTTTCAACAACTAATGTCATCTTCGAAATACGAGAGGTGAATGAAAGATTATGCATTGAGGAAGTGGGAGTCGACCTTGAACCTTGTGTTCATGCCCATGGACGCGATGTATATCCTATCATGGAAGCTTCTTGTAATAATAACTATTTCCTTGATAACTAACATATGGTATCTGTGAATTGATCCCTTGCAACCGTGGTTCCGACCATGATTGTTCTTCTTTGATTCCATTTCTCGGACAAGTTAAAACAATTGTCTTCTATGGATCAATACACCTGTCTAATGTTTACTTTGATCTTGTGTCGAGTATTACCCCCTGGTATCTCAAGATTATCATGGAACTGCATAACTTCTTATGAGTTCTTCATCAAGTGCTACCTTCCCACTGATTCCAATTTTTCACGGGCTCTGAGTTATTATACACTCAAAGACACCGATAACTGAATCGAGTTCGCATTGCGATTCAACAAGTATTTGAACCCATCACTGCTTACAAATTTATTAATCCTTCAAAGTCATTCCTAGCCTGATCGGCTATATAATTATCGAGCTAATTTTAACTGTGCTACTCGGTCCTTCTTCCCGGAGCACAATTTTCGACGATGAACTAACCTTACATCGATCATCATCGTCATATCATTTCGCCTTGAACAACAAGCTTGGTTTCGAGTTTGTGTCGTACCCTTGGTTCCAATAACCTTTCACTTTATCATTACTTTGACTTGATGTCGTCGCCGATCGATTACATCTTCATGTGTCGTGAATATCATCAACATTCTGAGCTCTTCCAAGAGATCTATTGAAATCATGATGAGAAATACCATCCTTGCCCTCGATGATTGGTGTTATCAGTGACCACTTTATTGCCTTCCGTTCAACACAAACTTGTTCGTGTTTTGTATTATACCTTGACTTCCTTGCTACCCAGCATTGTTCTTCTTTACCTTGGAGAATTACCGCCTTTTATGTCAAGAATGTCGTGGGAATTTCACCACCTCTTAAGAATTCTTGGTATAGTGATACTTCTCACCATCACCATTCTTTCCTGGTCCTCGCGTTGATCCCAACCGGGGTCCCAACAAGTGAACGGTGCTATTTGGATTCTGCCTTTCTAGCAACCCTATTGCTTTGAAGTTAATGGTCGGCCGTTCGTTCTTAGTCTATTGATTATTGAATCACCATTCCGACATTTGTCGTGCAACCCAACCCATATTTCGGGCGCACCTTTCAACCAATGTTTAATTATGTATGTTTTCCTCGAGCATACCTCACTATATCATTTGATCTGAAAAGGGTTATCTCCTTGTTCAGATAATCGTGGAAATCCATCTTTTGAGATCTCAATGGAATGTTGCTGAGTCCATCATCCACCTCCTCATTCTCTCCTTGACTTAATGATGAACTCTTGTTTCGGAACTCGCTTCCATAGTTCAGTTCCCAAGGATCTTACAATGTCATCTCGACAATTTGTGTTGCACCTTTTCTTCACAGACATCCTGAGTCTGAGTTATCCTGACACCAATCGGATCTGAATCTCGGTCAGATATGATGGTTGGGACAACTTTCCAAGAGTTATGATGTTGGACCTTTGATGACCCGGTAACATGATGTCATGCCTAGCACCCCCCCATGGGTGGAGGACCTATCGTTATAATTTCTTTTGCCAGGATAACCATTCTTCCTGGAGGAAATTGTAAGACCTATTTTATAAGCTGTTCCTGATGGATCCATTGAGTATCTAAAGTCCGACCTTTGTTTGCATACCATGCCAATGCTATCTCAAAAGTTTGTCTGTGGAACTTTGATTTTCAACAAGAACATTTGAAGCCCAATGCTAAATGTTTCCTGCTAAATTATCCAAACACCGCTGTATGGGTAATGTCATGAAATTTCTCTCCCCTACCTAAAGAGTTTTCTACATTATATCCTGTCATGGATATCATGCTCTGCTTGTCCTTGGGAAGGATATACCCTTGAAATATGTGTTTAAACACATTTTCCTTTCCATTGTTCTGTTTAATCTGATAATCTTATTTTCGTTTCCATTGGTTGGATTAACCTTTCTTGAGGTCTATATAATCTAAGCAGTATTATTCTCCTGCTTATGTAAGCACCTCGTGGTACAAATCTGCCAGTAAGACCCTGTTACTATTGTTGGTGACATTTCGGTAACCACCGATGGACGAGAACTTTGCCTATTGGTCCGCCTCGATGCAACGAGCAGGAAAATGGTTCTCTTCGTCCCTCGCCCTTGGTACCAAGTTGTTGCCGACATAACTGACATGGTACTCTCTGACATGCCTTGCTATCATGACCATGCAAGATGTCACTGCTCCTATTTAAAAAAACACATGGTTGGCCCATAACCCACAGTTCCACAGGATCGAAACCTGACTGTCCTGTACACCCCCCTATTCCCTAAGTTATTCCTCGTGCGTGGCCTCGTATGTAATTCACGGGCCACCGTCCTAGTGATCTATTCTGGTATCAGATGCAATACTTACTCTCGCTACTCTGAACCCCTTTCTCACTCTGGTTCAGGCTTCGAGCAACTATCTATCCGCTTGGAGCCTCTTATGGTACCTTCGTACCTTACTCTCGAGGTATTTCATATGTTCAACTCGAGAGATAATCTTATACTCATTCATGGGTTAACCCCAGATTGTTTCCCTCAGAAGCATTATGTCGTAGTGAGCTGCCCCTTATCCTTTCGTAAGTACGATGGAGTTCCCGAAGAAATGATGACAAGTTTATCATGATGCATTGGAATAAAGAATTGAAGACATCAAAGAAAGGGATTAACTTCTTCGAGAAGATCCGTTAGAATATCGTAACCAGAACTTTCCCCCTTACTCCCCTCTTAAATCTCGGGACGAGATTTCTTGTAGTGGAGGAGAATTGTGACGCCCGGATAGTTACGCTACAGTAATCCTTCGCTAATGATGCCACGTCACCTCGATTACTGTTGATTAATCTCGCGTTAGTTCGAAACCGATTCAAATTCAAATTCAAATTGAGGCAAACCATAAAAGTTTTCAAATATTAAAAACTAAATGTTTGGGGGTTGCCAAATATTGCATAGGAAATTATTGTGAAATAAACACATTTTTATAAAAGGCCTAAATAATTTAAAATTATTTAAAACAGAAAAGTAAATAAATAAAAGAAAAGAAAATACAAAAGAGAAAAACTAAGCTAACAAAAAAAAGAGAAAGAGAAGCCCCCCCCCCTGCTGGACCGCGGCCCAGCTGGCCATCGGGCCAACCAGGCCGGCCCAGGTCGGCCCCCAC
>NC_041388.1:353009994-353026208 GCF_002162155.2 Triticum dicoccoides | reverse complement strand
TGGCCCCGGTTGGCCGCGCCGGCGTGCCGCGCCGTTGGTGCCCCGGCGGCCTCGTCCCGCCCTGCGGGCGAGTGCTCGTTCGGGTGGCGCCCGTAACCGCACGCCCGCATAGGCTCCTTTGGCCCACTAACAAAGGGGCCCCACCCCAGAACGTTTTAAAAAGGAATTAAAAATAATAATAATAATAATAAATATAATAAATAAATAAATAATAATTAAAATAATTAGAATATTAATTAATTAATTAAGTAAGTAATTAATTAAGTTAATTAATCCTGATTAGATTAACCTAATCACTAATTAAATTAACTAATCTGTAATTAAACTAAACAGAGAATGACAGGTGGGTCCCACTGGACCCACACGTCAGGTTGACCAGGTCAATGGTAGTTGACTGCTGACATCACCCTGATGTCATGCTGACGTCAGCATTTACTATTCTGGATAATGTTGGATTAGATAATTAATTAAATTCCAGAAATTAATAATATCTTTAGAAAATCATATCTTTTAATCCGTAACTCGGATTAAAATATTTTCAACATGAAAGTTGCTCAGAACGAAGAGACGAATCCGGATACGCAGCCTGTTCGTCCGCCACACATCCCTAGCATAGCAAACACGCAACTTTCCCCCTCCGGTTCATCTGTCCGAAAACGCGAAACTCCGGGAATACTTTCCCGGATGTTTCCCCCCTTCGTCGGTATCACTTACTACCGCGTTAGGGCACACCAAACATCGCGTATTGTCTTGTTACGCTTTGTGATGCTTTGATTGTTCTGTTATTTATTGTGTTCTCTCTCCGTTACTTCTTTCCGATAGACCCCGAGACTGCCGGCGACCCCCAGTTCGACTACGGTGTTGGTGACTTGTCCTTCTTGCCAGAGCAACCAGGCAAGCCCCCCCCCTTGATCACCAGATATCGCCTATTCTACTCTATACTGCTTGCATTAGAGTAGTGTAGCATGTTACTGCTTTCTGTTATACCTATTCTGATGCATAGCCTGGCCTTGTTACTACTGTTGTTACCTTTACCTGTAATCCTATATGCTTAGTATAGGATGCTAGTATATTCATCTGTGGCCCTACATTCTTGTCCATCTGCCGTGCTATACTATCGGGCCGTGATCACTCGGGAGGTGATCACGGGTATATACTATATACTTTATACATGATACATGTGGAGACTAAAGTCGGGTCGGCTGGTGGAGCAGCCGCGAGTGGATCTTTGTGGCGGAGCGACAGGGCAGGTTGAGACCGCCTAGGAGAGAGGTGGGCCTGGCCCTATTCGGCGTTCGCAGATACTTAACGCGCTTAACAAGATCTTGGTATTTGATCTGAGTTGGCTACGAGCCTATACGCACTAACCAACTACGTGGGAAAGATATGGGCACTCGGCGTCGTGGTATCAACCGAAGCACTTCGTGACGTCAGCGACTGAGCGGCGCACGCTGAATTGGACTGGAACGCCACTAGGCTAGGTCTGCTTTCGGCCGCCCACGCAACGTGCAGGTGTGCTCAGGGCGATGGGCCCAGACCCCTGCGCGCTTAGGTTTAGACCGGCGTGCTGGCCTCTCTGTTGTGCTTAGGTGGGGCTGCGACGTGTTGATCTTCCGCGGCCGGGCATGACCCAGGAAAGTGTGTCCGGCCAAATGGGATCAAGCGTGTTGGGTAAGTTAGTGCACCCCTGCAGGGAAGTTAATCTATTCGAATAGTCGTGATCTTCGGTAACAGGACGACTTGGAGTTGTACCTTGACCTTATGACAACTAGAATCGGATACTTAATAAAACACACCCTTCCAAGTTCCACAGACAACCCGGTGATCGCTTTTCCACAGGGCGA
The DNA here is from genome assembly GCF_002162155.2 of Triticum dicoccoides. Classification (NCBI taxonomy): domain Eukaryota; kingdom Viridiplantae; phylum Streptophyta; class Magnoliopsida; order Poales; family Poaceae; genus Triticum; species Triticum dicoccoides. The sequence goes on along the minus strand of NC_041388.1, from coordinate 353,024,364 downwards.
TGAGGGGAGGATCGCCGGGTAGGTTTATGCTATGCGAGGCTATTGGAGATGCTACTTGGAGATGCTACTTGGAGGACTTCAATCTACTCTCTTCTACATGCTGCAAGACGGAGGCTGCCAGAAGCGTAGTCTTCGACAGGATTAGCTATCCCCCTCTTATTCTGGCATTCTGCAGTTCAGTCCACCGATATGGCCCTTTACACATATACCCATGCATATGTAGTGTAGTTCCTTGCTTGCGAGTACTTTGTATGAGTACTCACGGTTGCTTTTCTCCCTCTTTTCCCCTTTCCCTTCTACCTGGTTGTCGCAACCAGATGCTGGAGCCCTGGAGCCAGACGCCACCGTCGACGATGATTCCTACTACACTGGAGGTGCCTACTACTACGTGCAGGCCGCTGACGACGACCAGGAGTAGTTAGGAGGATCCCAGGTAGGAGGCCTACGCCTCTTTCGATCTGTATCCCTGTTTGTGCTAGCCTTCTTAAGGCAAACTTGTTTAACTTATGTCTGTACTCAGATATTGTTGCTTCCGCTGACTCGTCTATGATCGAGCACTTGTATTCGAGCCCTCGAGGCCCCTGGCTTGTATTATGATGCTTGTATGACTTATTTATGTTTTAGAGTTGTGTTGTGATATCGTCCCGTGAGTCCCTGATCTTGATCGTACACATTTGCGTGCATGATTAGTGTACAATTGAATCGGGGGCGTCGCAGATTAGATCACTGGACAACGGTCAAACTTATCCTTAGTGGAACAGAGATATGTTTCTCGATTATGGAGGTGATAAAAGGTTCGTCGTAAAGGGTTATGTCGATGCAAGTTTTGACACTGATCCAGATGACTCTAAGTCTCAATCTGGATACATATTGAAAGTGGGAGCAATTAGCTAAAGTAGCTCCGTGCAGAGCATTGTAGACATAGAAATTTGCAAAATACATAACGGATCTGAATGTGAAAGACCCGTTGACTAAGATCCTCTCACAAGCAAACACATGATCACACCTTAGTACTCTTTGGGTGTTAATCACATAGCGATGTGAACTAGATTACTGAATCTAGTAAATCCTTTGGGTGTTGGCCACATGGCGATGTGAACTATGGGTGTTAATCACATGATTATGTAAACTATCGATGTTAATCACATGGTGATGTGATCTAGATTATTGACTCTAGTGCAAGTGGAAGACTGAAGGAAATATGCCCTAGAGGCAATAATAAAGTTATTATTTATTTTCTTATATCATGATAAATGTTTATTATTCATGCTAGAATTGTATTAACCAGAAACATGGTACATGTGTGAATACATAGACAAACAGAGTGTCACTAGTATGCCTCTACTTGACTAGCTTGTTGATCAAAGATGGTTATGTTTCCTAACCATATACATGAGTTGTCATTTGATTAACGGGATCACATCATTAGGAGAATGATGTGATTGACTTGACCCATTCCGTTAGCTTAGCAATTGATCGCTTAGTATGTTGCTATTGCTTTCTTCATTACTTATACATGTTCCTCTGACTATGAGATTATGCAAATCCCGTTTACCGGAGGAACACTTTGTGTGCTACAAAATGTCACAACGTAACCGGGTGATTATAAAGGTGCTCTACAGGTATCTCCGAAGGTACTTGTTGGGTTGGCGTATTTTGAGATTAGGATTTGTCACTCCGATTGTTGGAGAGGTATCTCTGGGCCCACTCGGTAATGCACATCACTATAAGACTTGCAAGCATTGTAACTAATGAGTTAGTTGCGGGATGATGTATTACGGAACGAGTAAAGAGACTTGCCAGTAAAGAGATTGAACTAGGTATTGAGATACCGATGATCGAATCTCGGGCAAGTAACATACCGATGACAAAGGGAACAACGTATGTTGTTATGCGGTTTGACCGATAAAGATCTTCGTAGAATATGTGGGAGCCAATGTGAGCATCCAGGTTCCGCTATTGGTTATTGATCGGAGACGTGTCTCAGTCATGTCTACATAGTTCTCGAACCCGTAGGGTCCGCACGCTTAAAGTTCGGTGACGATTTGTATTATGAGTTATGTGATTTGATGTACCGAAGGTAGTTCGGAGTCCCGGATGAGATCGGGGACATGACGAGGAGTCTCGAAATGGTCGAGACGTAATAATCATTATAGTGGACGACTATATTCGGACATCGGAAAGGTTCCGAGTGATTCGGGTATTTTTCGGAGTACAGGAGAGTTACGGGAATTCGTATTGGGCCTTAATGGGCCATACGGGAAAGGAGATAAAGGCCTCAAAAGGTTGCCGCATCCCTCCCCATGGTCTGGTCCGAATTGGACTAGGGAGGGGGGCGCCCCCTTCCTTCCTTCTCCTTTTCCCCTCCCTTTTTCCTATTCCATGTGGGAGGAGGAATCCTACTAGGACTAGGGAGTCCTAGTAGGACTCCACACTTCTGGCGCGCCCTAGGGGCTGGCCGGCCTCCCCTCCTTCATCCTTTATATACGGGGGCAGGGGGCACCTCTAGACACACAAGTTGATCTGTTGATCTCTCCCAACCGTGTGCAGTGCCCCCTCCACCATATTCCACCTTGGTCATATCGTAGCGGTGCTTAGGCGAAGCCCTGCGTCGGTAGCAACATCATCACCGTCATCACGCCGTCGTGCTGACGGAACTCTCCCGTGAAGCACTGCTGGATCAGAGTTCGCGGGACGTCATCGAGATGAACGTGTGCTGAACTCGGAGGTGCCGTACGTTCGGTACTTGGATCAGTCGGATCGTGAAGACGTATGACTACATCAGCCGTGTTGTGCTAACGCTTCCGCTTTCAGTCTACGAGGGTAAGTGGAAAACACTCTCCCCTCTCGTTGCTATTTATCACCATGATCTTGCGTGTGCATAGGAATTTTTTTGAAATTACTACGTTCCCCAACACTTTTTAGTTAGGAACCTTGTCCATAATTTCCTGGCGGACTCTCCGGGATGCTGGACTATATGGCTTAAATCATCAGCGTCCGGAGGTCGAACATATGTACCTTGGAAGTTATCGAGGAAAGCCTCTTCCATGTCCTCCCAACTGCTAATGGAATTGCCAGGCAGACTGTTTAGCCAATGTCGAGCAGGACCCTTGAGTTTGAGAGGGAGGTATTTGATGGCGTGGAGATCATCTCCGCGTGCCATATGGATGTGGAGAATGAAGACTTCGATCCACACCACGGCGTTCGTGGTCCCATCGTATGATTCTATGTTCACGGGCTTGAATCCTTCGGGGAATTCATGATCCAGGACCTCATCAGTGAAGCAATGAGGGTGTGCGGGGCCTCTGTATCGGGTCATATCGTGACACAGCTCTAATGAAGTCCGTCTGCGGTGTTCGGCCTGCGCATGACTGGGTTTGTCATGTCTGAATAGGTGGCCGTTGTCACGTGTCGAGGTGCGTGCTCGCGATCCGTAGATCGATCTGGTAGGTCCTGCTTTATTGTTCAGGTTCTGCCGGAGGTCATATGTAGGGCTGTGGGCGAATTTACCCTTGCCTGAGTGACGAGGCGGGGCGGGCTAGTGTTCAGCATGGGTTGCCGTTTTGTCCCGGCCACGCGGTGTCCGATCAGCCGCATTTTACGATGGTGGTATATACTCCGGTGCCTCTTCGTCGAACTGAGGTAGCAATTTACGCTTTGGGTAGCTTTTGGTTGAGCGCTTGAGGCCGTATTCTTCGGCTGCTAAGACATCAGTCCATTTATCATTGAGCAGATCCTGGTCAGCTTGAAGCTGTTGCTGCTTCTTTTTCAGGCTACTTGCAGTTGAAGCGCTCCTGCTCAAGAGGTTCCTCGGGCACGATGAAATCCTTGGTGCCAAGGCTCACCTCATCCTCGGAGAGCAGAAGGTAACTGTCGTCCTCCGAATCTTTGTGCGTGGCCTGTTTAACAGGGCTAACCTGCGTATCTTCCCATTCATCTTGTTTGTTTGTTGTCTCTACGGGGTCTTCGTTGTCTTCGGCACCTTCCGGAGTGTCATCTTCTCCTGTGCCAGTGTTGCTATCTTTACTGCGATGTGACTTAGAGCGGCGCCGCTGATGCCGGTGCTTAGACTGTATTACGAAAGGTTTATCCTCAACTGGGTCTTCCTTGTCGTCACCGCTATTTACCTTTGGTGCATCCACCATGTATATGTCATACGAGGAAGTGGTCGTCCAGCGTCCGGTGAACGGCGGGTTCTGGTCTTCTTCTTCTCCGGCATCATCGTCCATACCGTCGATGTCCTCGGAGTCGTAATCAAGTTCGTTGGTCAAATCCTCGACCGTGGCTATAAAGTGGGTGGCATGTGGGAAGTGAAATTCTCCATCGTCAGCCCCTAGTTGGAGCCGGATATAGTTCGGCTGAGATTCCTTTGCTAAGGACAGTTTTTAACGAGTTTAGCATATCGCCCAGAGGCGAGTGCTGAAGATGTCTGTGGCGCTGAATTCGAAGATCGATAAATGATCAAGCTCGGCGTCCGCGGGCTCGCGTGGTTCGGAACCTATAGCTGAATACGAGTCCGGTGTTCCGGTGGCATAGGCATCGAGTGAGACCAGGTCCATGTGCGGCTCCAACGCCGTGGAATCTGCGGCCTCCGTGGTGGGGTTAATCCTCCCATCTTTGGATGGCGTGGCCTGCTCCGGCTCTAGGGCCAGAGCGGTTACAGGAGCGATCTCCTGGATGCGGCCTGACGACAGATTTAAGTCATGATCATCGGGGTGATCGGGAGTGGCTGCCGCGGTATCGAATCCGGTAAAGATCAAGTCTCCATGGATGTCCGCGACGTAGTTCAAGCTCCCGAATCTGACCAGATGGCCAGGGGCGTAGCTTTCGATCTGCTCCAGATGGCCAAACGAGTTGGCGCGCAGTGCGAAGCCGCCGAACACAAAGATCTGTCCGGGGAGGAAAGTTTCTCCACAGACAGCGCCATTGTTGACGATTGAAGGGGCCATCAAACCTTTCAGTGACAGCACAGTGGAACTCTCAATGAAAGCACTAATGGCGGTGTCAAAACCGGCGGATCTCGGGTAGGGGGTCCCAAACTATGTGTCTAAGGTTGATGGTAACAGGAGACAGGGGACAGGAAGTTTTACCCAGGTTCGGGCCCTCTTGATGGAGGTAACACCCTACGTCCTGCTTGATTGATATTGATGGGTATGAGTATTACAAGAGTTGATCTACCACGAGATCGTAATGGCTAAACCCTAGAAGTCTAGCCTGTATGACTACGGTATTGAGTATCCCCTATCCAGACTAAGTCCTCTGGTTTATATAGACACCGGGAAGATCTAGGGTTACATAGAGTCGGTTACATAATATGGAATCTTCATAGTTGTTCTCTAAGCTTGCCTTCCATGCCAAGGAGAGTCCCATCCGGACACGGGCACCGTCTTCGATCTTCATATCTTCACAGCCCATCAGTCCGGCTCATAGATAACAGGTCGGACGCCCGAGGACCCCTTAGTCTAGGACTCCCTCAGTAAGTCTTCAGGTGACTTCCAAACCTTCACAGACTCGGTCACTCGGCGATCCACAATTTTCTCTTGGATACTCTAGACCATGACGCCTAACCGTCTGGAGGATGCACAATTCTCAAAGGTAACAAGCGTCGGTTCCACACAGGAACAATCTCTGCAGTGATGCTCAATCACTTTGGGTTTGTTGGTGTTTTGGGTTTGGGTTTTTCCTCACTGATGATTTTCGCTCAAAATCCTCGGAGGATGGGATGCTCCCAATGACAAGTGTCCGTTTCTATCGGAGCAGCCAACCAACTAGTGGTTGTAGGGGGCAGCTATTTATAGCCTAGGGAGCAGCCCGACATGATAAGACATAAACGCCCTTCAATGATATGACCGTTAAATGGGTAGATATTTTAAGACAGCTGGCGCATAGGACATCAACGGTCGGAAATTTGAGTATCAAAATCCTCAGGGCCATCATGCTCCTCACTTGTAGGCAATCCGCACTGGCGGATTCCTAACTCCTCAGTCAGAACAAATTCCTCAGAGACCAGAAGATCTTCATCTCTGTCCCTGAAGAAATTGAATGACCTGTATGAGATTACCAATGGCTTCACTCGAAAGGATTGGGTAGGTGTAGGATTTTGATATGAGCATCACTTGAAAACTTTCCCTTAGTTTTACCTCCACTCCCTTTAACGGTACGGTGTTTCCTATGACTCAAGAAAAAGAAAATGAAACTACGAAAACAAAGTCTTCACGCTTCATAATCCTCGCATGAATATCGAAGTCTTCAAGGTCACACCAATTTCCTCACTTTCAAAGTCTTCAAGAAAACCAAAGTCTTCAACTAAGGACATTCATTTTTAGGGGTTGACTTTCATCATAAATATCAAACTCCTCATAGACTTATAGACCTGTGTACACTCACACACACATTAGTCCCTTAACCTATAAGTCTTCAATACACCAAAATCACTGAGGGGCACTAGATGCACTTACAATTACTATTGTGAAAAGTGTCAAGTGTCTCATGCAGCAGAATATTTTTTCCCATTACAAATATATATCTTCTATAAATGTAGTTTGTGTTGAACAAACAAGACAGACTACCTGCAACCCATCACCATGCAACTCATCATACCCAAGTGGCAAAAACCTGCAAATTCTGGGCGTCATGGATGCCACTCGGGGTGAGCTCGAGTTTGCATCTCCATGTTCTGCAATGCCTCCTCCTCCTCCCCCCAAAAGTCATGTTACCCTTATATATTATGGTGGAGCCTGAGTTCACGACATCGAGATTTAGGGAATGTCGGTGAGCTAGGAGCAGGTTTGTGGTTGTCTAAATTATCTTACTTCGACGAGTAAGAATCACTTCCACTGAGTCCAGAATGGCAAGAGTGGTGTCTGGTGGTGTGAGATTAGTAGGTTGTTGATTCTTTTATGCTGCACAGGTTAGTTCAACATGCTGGAAACTTGTGCGTGTTTTCGTGCGTGCAATATACCATGCATGCAATCCAGTGTTTAGGGGCATCATAGGAAAGAGATTGCAGCATTGACCATTGCTCAGATTAGAAGGCTGTGGCTGGAAAGAAATGCGCGTTTGTTTGAGAACAAGCACTCAACCATTCTACAGGGTGTTGCACATGGAAAGGACACAATGAAGCTTTGGAAGCTTGCACGCACGAAGTCAGGTTATAGTGAGAGCAAGTTCTTGGCTGGTTGTTGGAGTTATATACCTAGGTGTTTGTGCTTGTTGTTATCAAATGTTGGGTTGTGTGTCGCATATTGTTTTTCCAATTCTTAATGAAATGATGGACAACTGCGGTTGCTTGTTCTTGGGAAAAAATGTACGACATAAGCAATGATTTTCGGTGTCTACCACAAATGTTGCATTGCAAAGCTTTTTTCAATTTGTTGCTTATAATTGTTCCACAATGGTTTGTTGTATTATGGGATTTGTTGCATACATCCATTGATGGGTTTGAACTTTATAATGTTGCAAGTCTTGACATGTTTTTTATTGATGGTGAGGAAAAGCTTTACGATGATATTGCAAGTGTTAAAAAATGTTGCAAGTTACAATGGTTGCATGGACATGATGATCAGATGGCACGGAAGTGCGCCGATTCAGTTCCAGGCCGCATGACTGGCCGCTAGTGCAGTCTCTTTTTGATTCAAGTATTTTGCTAATTCATCTCATCTAAAAATAAGTATTTTGCTAATTCTGTCAAGAGATGCATAGTATACTTTGTAGTGTAGAATAGTACTCCCTCCGTAAACTAATATCAGAGCGTTTAGAATACTAAAATAGTGATCTAAACGCTCTTATATTAGTTTACGGAGGAAGTAATTCTCATCCGACTTTACACAACAATATCCCGGTCAGCATCTCTAGTTGTATAATACAGGATGTTTAGTGATAACTATTTAAAGTTTGCCTATAATCTCAATAAGTGGAGTACTACCTCTCTCTCAGTTTACAAAGCGTGCGCGTACCCCTAGGTCGTTAATTTACCTAACTTAATACAAGTCATATATTACAAAAAATATACCAATATAAACTTCGGAGTTTCTATTTTCAAAAGGTATAATTTTTGCGTTGTATAGTTTACATTAGGGTGATAAAATTGATAACCTAGATATACCCGTTGGACTTGTAAACTGAAACGGAAGGAGTATTATCCATGATAAGAGCAGTCAACTATTTCTTAAATCGACCCAAATACTATAATTCATTCTTTCTGTGTTCCAAAAGTCCCTTGAATTTTTGTGTTGTCCCAATTCGCAAGACCACATGTTTGTGCTGCATGCGTCGTCATTGCCAACCTTCACCTTGCTATCAACACGTGGTGACCCGGGCACGAAGGCAAATTCGCCGTCGCAAAGAACAAAGACAGCATAAACGATGTCAGGCCAATCGTACTTGTTCCGCATGGACTTAATGGCAGTCTTCTTCATTATGGTCGTGAGCGTACGCGTAAACAAAGCCCCCGCCATCTAGGCTCTCCATCTTGTCCCACTCCATCGTGTGTTCATTGAGTTTGAAGACGTTGACAGGCGACCCGCGTCGGCCGATGAGGACGACGATCAGCTCGCCCTGGTCGGACTCGACCAAGTAGGTGTCTTCATATACAAACCCGAAACTCCGTGGCTTCTCAAGAATTTCAAATCCTTCTTCGTGTCTGCGCTCGTCGCATACGGCTAATCTTCCGTCTTCTAATAGTATGTAGATCAAGCCGTGGTGGAACACAAGGTTGGACCCTGGTGACGCCGTAAACTTTGTACTGTCGGGGTAGGAGTACTCCCAATCTTCCCACACCCCGTCGTTGTTCTGCATGCAACAAGCAATCACTTGGGCGACAAGCGTACTGATGCCGAACATCTTGCCCATACCATCGTACTAGATGATATGTTAGAACCTCTAAGAAATCGATGCAAGACGGTAGAAGTCGTCGGTCAGAAGGTCAACATTGAGGATTTATTTCGACATGCATAGTGTAAGATACCTTCCGTTGGCATAACAGATCTTGGCGTCAGGTGCCTCTAGGGTGTCGCCAATCTTGAAGTTTTTCTGAAAGTAGGGACTGTAGTAGCGGACATTGGTGGTTCCAACGTCGGTGGTGTTTAGCAGGAGCGGGGTGATGCCCACCGGATAGAAGGGCGACACGGCGGAGCGCCATTGTCGGCACGCCAAGGCGAAACTCGGGTGGCTCGACCACCGCAGACGCTTCAGGATCAGGATAAGCAGGTCCACCGGGAGAGACAACCGGTCTCGTTCCTGCGACATCACCGCCTCTCTTTTGGCCGCAACGTCAGTCCGTGCACCACAGTCAGGTGGTAATAACGCGTACGTGCGGATGGATATCTCGAGCTTTAGGCTAGTACTCCTACTATGTATCTTGCTAAAATTACTCTCTTGGAGCCCAAGAACAATTCCATCCCAAGTAGCTACGTACAATCCTGATCTGACCCGAAACGTAAACTGCGTGTCCGTGTCGGCGCCGGCAACGGCAAACGGCAACACGATCCTTTCTTTTACATTACATGAAATACTCCCTTCGTATATAAATAGGACACCGATAAATGTCACACGTGTGGTATATTCGACATATGCCCACACACCGTGTGTGATGTGAGCAGGAGGCAGCCCACACGGGCTGTGTGTGGGCAGACATTAGAATTGCCCACACGTGTGGGCGCGGCTACTTCGTGCCACACGCCGAACAAGTACTACTCATCTCCATCTCACGTATGTGGCACGAAGCAAAAATGCCCACACGTCCTGGCGCAGCTACGTTAGGTACCCCGTGGGATGACATTGTCATCCTGGTTGGCAGATGTAGTTATTCGGAATGGCAAATATAGTTGTAAAAGTATGGCAACTCTATCTGTTTTGGTTAACTACAGTTGCCATGTCTAATTTCTGGTAGTTGCCGCGTGTAATCAAACCGTAGTTGCCGTGTGTAATTAACTACTTGCCACATATAGTCAAACAGTAGTTGTCATGTGTGTTTACCTAGTTGCCACGTGTGGTCCAACCATAGTTGCCATGTATTGTTAATCACAGTTGCCATGTGTGTTTATATGGTTGCCACGTGCGCGCAACTGCAGTTGCCGTCTAGCAAAGAATCACGGTTGTCATGTGTGTTTACCTAGTTGCCACGTTCGCGTAACTGCAGTTGCCATCCACAACGTCGGAGTGTTACGTGGGCGAAAAGCAGTTCGCCCACACGCGCATGAACTAGGTGATGGTTGTATGGGCAGAAACTAGTTCGTCCACACAGCACAGCTAGCAAACAGCGTGGTGCGGGCATGTGGGCAAACTCTCCAACGCCCACACACCAGCCCCATCCTATGTGGCACACTAAATCCATCTTTTCGTGTCAAGATTCGTGCAAAAGATAGTGAACGACGATTCAGGCGTGTGGGCGAGTTGGGGAACGCCCACACGTGTGGGCGTTAGTGTTTCAGTATAAATAAATTTCGGAGAGTTTAGAAATCGTCCCTTAACTCAAAACCGAATAGATTTCATCTCTTAACTTTTAAAACTGGATAGTTTTCGTCCCTCACGCCGCTTCGGGCGGTTTTCGCCCGCATGAACAGTAAACGATGAATAGTAATTTGTTTAGAAAGCAAAAAAGTCAAAAAAATCCGAAAATTTGTGTGATCAAAGTTCCTCGGATGCGTAAAGTGTGTGAATTTTTTTGTGCTATTTAGACATTCCAGAAGCTCGTGACAAACGAAAAAACATAAATATGTATGTTAGTAAACAGTAAATTCGAAAAAATTCAAAAATATATGAAAATTGTTGACATACAAAATGCTTGGGTGCTCAATGTGCCTGCAAAATTTCATGGTGTTTTGATATTGTGGGAGCTCATGGCAAAAAAAAAACAAAATTTAGCTAGGAAAGAAACTTTGAAAAAGTGCACTATTTTTTTTGCTAGAGCTCCTCCTATGTCATTTCAGCACGAAAATATGCAAGCACCTTGCATACCCAAGCTTTTTAATGCCAAAAAATTTCATATTTTTTGCTATTTTTTAATTTACTGTTTACCGACATACATATTTACAAATTTTTTCTTTGTCATGAGCACCTGGAATGTGCAAACAATATGAAAATTTGTACGCTTCTTGCACACTCGAGGAACTTTGATCCCACAAATTTTCATTTTTTTTTGTTTTTTTTTAATTTACTGTTCATCTGTTTACTGTTCACGACGGACGAAAACCGCGTGAAACGGCATGAGGGACGAAAATTATCCGGTTTTGATGGTTAAGGGATGAAAATTATCCAGTTTTATGTTAAGGGATGATTTCTAAACTTTTAGAAGAGCTCGAGGATGAAAAATATACTTATCCCATAAACTAATATAAGAGCGTTTATACATCTCTAAAAATTTGCAGGGAGACGGCGGACGACGAGATGGATACGCGGTGCGAGGCGGAGAACCTGAAGGGGCTGACCGGCGTGTCACCGTTTCCGCTGGATCCAGGCCTCGCCCCGCTGCTGCTATTCGACGACCAACATGACGGCGAGGCAAGCGGCGACGGCACCATATTCCTGTATAGCATCCCGAAGAGGCAGTTGCTGGCCAGGAAAGCCGACGGTTTCAGAGGCCATCGTTACTGGCTAACGCCTCAAGGATGGGTGCTGATGCTGCATCTCGAATCGCACCACCCTTTCCTCTGGAACCCATCAACCCTCGAGAGGATCAGCTTACCTCCAGACCAAGAGAATCTCCTTCAAGCCGCACAAAGCAGCAGGTGCCTTCTCTTGCTCAAGCCGACTGATCCCCATTGCGTCGTGCTCGTAGCAGACCTCGCGCACGAGCTCATCTACTACTGCCATGCAGGAGGAAGCCAATGGTTCAAGCACGAGCACGAGCACGGCAAAAGCTTCAATGAAGGTCTTACCACGCTTGGTGTGGCAAGTTCTACGCATACGACCTGTATCACGACGAGCACGATCAGATTGTCACACTAGAGTTCTTACCACACCCGGAGTTCAGCACGCACGGTTTGCTGCAACAACGTTTCCCAATCGGGTATACCAGATTTCATTGCGGCATCTTAGAGTGCCGCGGAGAGCTGTTTGTGCTAAGCTTTTGTTACCACGGGATATCTGTCCGGCATATCGCGCGAATTGCTGTGCACAAGTTGGATGTCTTCGAAGGAGCTTGGCTGAGGGTGGACACGCTCGGCAACATGGTGATTTTCTACGATAGTTGCCGCGGTTATGGAGCATCGTTGGATGCACTCCAGCTCGCTCTAAGAAAACGGGACTGCATATACTTTTTGATGCCTGATGACAAGGCGTTGTACGTGTATGATATGAAGCGAGGAACGACTGCTATGCACAATCCTGGACCCAGGATTCGAGATTCTCTTGTACCTCAGTTTTTGTTGCCTTCAGCTTTGATTTGAGGCCTATCATTTTATTCAATAGTACTCAAATGACATATCATATTTACTAAATTGTACGTGATTTGCACGTCATTTAATATATAAAAAAAAGCATGGAAAAATACATTTGAATATGTATTTCCTTTCCTAGAATTGTATTGGACAAGATTCAATTTGGTTCCTACCTCTTTAGAATCTAGATTGTTCTAGTCCCTTTTTATTAGAGTATCAGATAAGCATGTGGATAGATACTTCTAGAACACATGAGATAGTAGAGTTGGGGGTTCAATTAGAAGACCACGTGGCAGAATCATGTGAGTTGAATACTTTATCCAATGGATGATAATGCTCGGATTTGTCATCTCTGACCGTTGGATGGGCATATCCAATGACTAATATTTGAAGATATTGGCACACTATACAAGGCAGAAAGTATAATTACAAGAAACCAAATTAGAGGATGCGAACATCCCGTTTGGAGAACCCCAACACCCACACCAACAAAAATAGATTGGCTCACTCGCTCACAAAAGGATCTAAACCACCTACACCAAACCCAGTGATTGTCCAATCCTTGATTTCCGATAACACTTGCTTGACAAATTGAGATGGGGATCTCTACACTTGCGTTTTGTTGAACATCCTCACATTCTTCAGCTTGCAAAATGACCAAGCTGTCCCGGTCACGAAACAGTCGAAACCACACAAGGTCATTTTGGAGAAACTCCTCTATTCGAGCCACCATTCTCTGAAGGTGTTAGACTGGGGAGGAGACTGGATGGTAAGCTGCAGGGCGTCGAAATAGAGATGCCAAACCTCTCTAGCACACACTGAACTAAAATGTGGTGGACGTTATTTCCTTTCTATAAGCACGTGAAACACGCAGAAGGCTCATCCTGAAGCTCGTGTCTTACACGCCTGTCCGAGGTTAAGAGAAACACCAGATATGCCATAGGCGTTAAAATAAAATATCCAGCTAGATTATTAATTCTAGTGCAAGTGGGAGACTATTGGAAATATGCCGAAGAGGCAATAATATTGTATTATTATATTTCTATTTCCATAATGAAGAGTTTATATTTCATGTTATAACTGCTATGATTCTGGAATATCGTAAACATTATAATATAGGTTCCCTGTCTTGCCTCTAATACTGGCTCAAGTGTTGTTGGTGATAATGTTTTTCGGATCTTAGGATATCGTTAACTGTAACGATAGTCCTGAAACAATATTGAGACTATGACGTTAGAAGAACGATCATATTGAATCGAGCCAATCTTGTTTGTTATACTTTGTGATAATATCGTCTGAAATCAATTTGTTATAACATGTAGTGTTAACATGTGTTTTAATTCCTCATACTATAATAGTATGTTAGTTACTTCCTACCGTACGTTGGACTTCGTGGTTGCTCAAACGTCATTTGTAACTAGGTGGTCATAACGACAAATTACGAGTTCATCGCAAAGTTCGACAGGGGACTAGATAGCTTGAGAGTAGGATTTGCTCCTCCGACGAGGGGGAGATATTCTTAGGGCCCTACCAATGTGATTGCATCCATCATTGTTTGACCAAATACAAGCGACTACATCACAGGGATGCTGGAACACTTCAACGAGAAAGAAGAACAAAACTGGCAACGAGATCAACGTATAGTGAGCATGTATATGAATCAGGAGGATATCGATGCATCTGGGTTTTGTAACGTATCATGAAGCAAGGGGAACATCATATAAGCACCAAAGGTTCACTCGAATGTCATTCATGTAATCATAGGGATCAACATGGACGTCCACGGTTCCGCTATCGGTCATTGAACGAAGGAGTTTTGTTCATGTCTATGATTTACCGAACCTATGGGGATTTATTTGTAAAATTCTTTCATTAATATTCAGAATAGTTCCAAGAGGAACCAGAAGTTTTCGGGGTCACCGGAAGGGTTTTGGAGTTTATCGGGTATTACCGATAATTAATGTATTGGTGGATTTTTTTGATGATGTTAAAT
>NC_041388.1:353007333-353009559 GCF_002162155.2 Triticum dicoccoides | reverse complement strand
AAATTGGAGAAGGGAAGGGTTTACCCTTCCCCAATGGCCGGCGCACCAAGGAGGGAATCCTTGCCTCCTTGTGTGTTGTCCCTCCTCTCCCCTCTAACGTATATATACATGAGGTGTTGGTCCTTTTCTATATATAAGTTTTGGAGCCTCCTCTAGTTCATCTAGTTCTAATTCTAACTGGTTCTAGTTGACTAATTAGAACTACACCTAGTTCCTCTAATCCTCAGAATTAGAAGTCCAGTGTGGTTCTAATCTCCCCGCTCTAATTCGCCGGCGACGATTAGCTCTGGACGATGAAGCGCCGCGGGATTGTGAAGACTGTATGTTTGCAACCAAGTAGAAGAGGCCGTGATTTCGGTCTTCCTTCGAGGGATAGTTCGAGGGAGGTTCGTGGGATATTCATCAATGGTTCGAGGGACTCCAAGTACGATCTACACCGACTTGTCTTCTTTCATTGCACTCCGTAGTCAGTAATAATCGTTGATCTGAACCCTATATGCATCTTCATATTGTTCCTAGATGTTCGCAGAGCGATTTTTTTATTTTCTACTATGTTTCCTAACACCCGTCCACCCCAAATTAAATTTCTTCACTTGGCTTGCGCTACAAGATCGGATGTTGGACGCGGATCAGTGGAAGAGGCGGTGTTGGGCAAATTGCGATCTTTGTCATCTTCGCAAGAGGGAGCAAGAAACATGGGTACATCTCTTATTTAGATGTCACTACACCATTAGACTTTGGCATTTGGTCATCGAGAAATTTGGCCTTGCTTATATGGACACATCTACCTTACACATTGAAGGTTCCGTCAAGGAATGGTGGGATAAGAAAACCGAGATGCATAACCCGAATAGGCGAGCAATGGCGTCCCTCACCAGGCTTATCTCTTGGACTCCTGGAACGAGAGAAATTCTCATGTTTTCCGGGACAAATGTGCGCCGCCACCAATCTTAATGCACATGATTTGTGAGGAGGCAAAATTTTGGGGTACCGTGGGTGCTAAGAAACTAGCGCGTACTGGGTTGCATGAGTAATTGATATGTGACTGTGGGTTACTTGTAAAACTCTGTTTTCTTCTTATCTAATATATACGGCAAATCTTATACCTCTGTTTAAAAAAATTATATATAGATATTTGTACCATCTATATATTTTTCCTCAAAAAAATTTATCACTCATTCGTAGGATGGACAAAGTAGGGCGGGCTCGAAGCCCAAAAGACTGGCTCAAAGAAGCGTCGATCCATTCGTGCATCATCCCTGCAGGGATTAAAAACATACCTATCTCCTTGTTGGAGCCGAGGTACCAGGAATCCACTCCCCATCACGAGCCATCAAAGCGGCAGGTGGAGGGGAGGCGAATCCACGAGCTCACCAGCGGAGATTGAGGGGAGAAAGGCTTTCTTTGTCACCTTGCGAGAGACAATAATGCATTACAATGTCGTATCATGCATTGGATGAAGTAGAAAGGATAGAAAACAAAACCATCTTTCTTTCTTTCTCCCTAAATAGCACCCTCGCAATTCTCCTGCATGGCTTGAAGAAAAAGAAAAAGAAACACAAAACCACATTCAATGGGCAGGTATCAACAATATTTCAGCAGCCACGTCATCTTGCAGATGTCGACCGGGATTGTGCAGAGTGGTGGTGCCTCGCTCCATGTTGTAAACATAGAACCCCTTGTCACCGTGTCTCAGAAAATATACGCAGTTCCGCTTTAAACCAGCTTCTTCCGCACTTAGCGATGCCCCGAAGTACCTAGAATTGACCAAAAACGCTCTGTCACCCAGGCCATTTCAGCGACGTCCAACCTCTGAACACCAACATGCAGAACTTCATCTATGAAAAACTGTTGGCCGAAGGATACTCTGAAGAGCTCTCCGCGTGATTCCAACAGCTGAAATTCCGTGCAGCTGTGCAGCCAACGCGATCTAACGTCGACGGGGGTTACCGTGAAGGTCGGACGCGGCGAGAACCGGAGTGTCACGACAGCACGGAACAAATCCGCGTAGAACATTCCCCCAAATGCGGTAAGGCGCCTCATTCTTCTGACCACCTTATTGCGGCTTTGGTCCAGCATCCGTGAGTCGTACCGATGCTCAAACCATTGGGCTCCGGCGGCAGGGCTGCAGTACCAGAGCACCGTGTCTCGGCAGTTGATCACTAGCACGACGCAGTTGGGGTCGGTGGGCGCATGCGATAGCAAGCACCTGGTGGTGTTCTCTTC
>NC_041388.1:352987082-353007127 GCF_002162155.2 Triticum dicoccoides | reverse complement strand
CCCAATGGCAGGCCGATTCTCTGGCGCGTGGACGGGTTCCACAGGAAGGTCTCGCGTGAGTCGCGGTGTCGCATGAGCAGCCAGCCTTGTGGTGTTACCCAATATAAGTGGCTTTCCAGATCATCCAGTCCCTTGCGTTGTGATAGCTGCATTGTACTTGTGCTGTACAGGAAGAGGCTATCGCTTGCCTCCTCAGTCGACTCAACCCTGTGAATTTTCTCGGCCTCTTCATCTGCGGCCTCTTCTTCACCATCACTTTTGTCGACTTCATTATGATCAGGCTCGTCTTCATCGCTGAAATTTATGTCATCGTCGCTTTCCTCCATCGGCATGTCATTGTTGTAATGAAACAGTAACAACGGGGAATTATCTGGATCCGGTGGAGCTGTATCTTCTTCGCTTCCTTTCGTCGGCATCGGGTTGTGATTCTCTGGTGCGCGAACGGATTTCTTCAGCTTCTGATGCATGTTTGCGGAACAAGAATCAATTTTCGTTGACTATCTGCCGCAAACAAGTGTCCCTGTAAAAATACGAACCCTTTATGATTGTTTTCTTGGGTTTTGGCATCCTTATGTAGACGATGCGCGTACATATAGTCACTACGAATCTGCTTCGTGATCGAAGTCGCCGTTCTGATGTATAACCGCGCAGAGGTGGACGTCCAAAAAACGCTCGAACTCCACGTGACCACGTGTAATCCAGTCCAAGTCGGATCCTTTCGTCCACTATAGCGGTGCTGGCATCTTTGCCAGGATGTAACTGATGTTTTGTAAATCCCATGTACCTTAACCCCCCAGCTGCAATGAAAAGCTGTGCCGAGAGCATTTTCGTCACAAAAAAAAAACTGTCAGCCGATCGAGCCGGAACTCCGAGCTTCCCTAGAGAAACACCGGCAGAAATCAGAGCATCGAAACGCCGGACACGGTGTGCGAGCGAGGACGTACGTACGGGATGGAGGCGGCGGCATCGCACGCATGTGATTGGTCCTCTCTCCCGGTGGACGTTCTCGTCCAGATCCTGGATCATCTGCGGTGGTCGAGCCACCCGAGCTTCGGCCTAGTGTGCCGGCAGTGGCAATCCGCGCGCGCCTTCTCGCCCTTCTACCCCGCGTGGATCACTCCTCTGCTCCTCAACGCCACCGACGTCGGAGCCACCAACCTGCGCTACTACAGCCCCTACTACCACAAGAACTTCGAGACCGCCTCCACGCTCAGGACGCCCGACGTCAAGATCGCCTGCGCCACCGGAGAACACCTGGCGCTATGCTCCGAGGACCTAATCATCCACGCCCAGCTCTTGTCCGGCGACGTCCACGAGCTGCCGCCGACCAAGAACGCCATGTTCGACTCCGTTGTCTATGACGGCGTGCGCACCATGTTCGGCGTCGACACTCAGTTTGGCATGCTAGGAATCGCCCGTTGCATCCGAGACAACACCGTCGACGCATGGGGGGACTGGGACTTCGCGAGTTCTGACCATGACCAACCAAGGTTTTTGACATCGCAGGATTGCAACCCGGTACTCCGTGACGGCTTCCTCTATCTGCTGGGGAAAGATGGCGCGCTCGCGGTGTACGACGGCAGCAGGCACGACGAAGGATTTAATATTCTCGAGAAGCCCCAGGGTTTCATGTTCGACCACAAACATAGCTACTTGGTCAAGTCTATCGAGGTGAGCTGATGGCCGTCCTCATTGGCCATCGCGGGACGCCCGTCAACGTCGTCAAGCTGAATGAGCACACGATGCAGTGGGAGAAAACGGAAAGCCTAGAGGGGAGGGCCTTGTTCACTGGCACCTCGACAACGACGGTGAAGAAGACTAATATCAAATGGATGCAGAACAAGATTTTCCTCCCGAGGCTCCATGATTGGCCTCAGAACGTACATGTTGACCTGGTCCAACGTGAAGATGATGTTGCCTTTGTCCCGAAAGATGGACACGCAGATACCACGGTGAAGCATGACGATTTTGCGACAAAAGTCATGTGGTCTTATGAGTTGGGACAGCCTCAAGAGGCAATGGAGGTTTGGGGGACAGAGAGAGTTAATTATGGTATCTGGATCAATTTTAGCACATAGCAGATGATTTTAACAGTACAGTACGGTCTTTTACTACTATTGTCGTGCAGGAGGCGGCCAATGGATTAAGCACGAGAACGAGCATGATAGCTTGATGGATTCTCTTACAATGGTCGATGGAAATTTCTTGTCATACAAGACGAACAGCAGTCAGATTGCGACGCTGGACTTGTCTCCACACCACACGTTCAAGACACGCGACCTGTTGAGAGATTGCGTAGTACCATACCAGCAAAGCAATGGACTCCCGTTCCATCAATTCCACCAGACCAGACCAGACCTGATCACCTCTCTAGGCAGCAGCGCCGCCGCCGACGGACACCACCGAGCCTGGTCCGTGCTCTGTTCTCCTTGTTGATCTTGACCGGTGTGACGACGTCCGCGACTCAGAAAGGCCGCTGGCATCCAGGTCAACCGTACGTCAAGGTCGTCGGCGAGCTCGCACAAAGGCCCCGTCTTTTTGGCGGCAGGAGCTAGCAGACCATCATGGGCGCGTGCACGTCCGAGGCTCTTGGCCAAGTTCCCATGTCGCCTTGCGCGGTCGCCACCGCCGTCCATGCATGGGGAGCACCTCACCTCTCCTCTCCCACGGAACCAACATACCTTCGCCGTCTCCTACGTGGTGCATGACGCCGTCGCGATCGTATACGCGTACGTCCGCGTCGTCTTCCTCAATTCCGTTTCTTTCTCGCTCGATCACACTACTTTTTCTTTCTTCAGTTCCAATACGAGGCAGCGCGCGTCTCCTTCTTCTCCGGCCAGTACCGGTGCTGTGCGCCGCCGCGGCGACTCGATTCTTCTTGTTCTTTTTCTCTTAATTTCCCGTCAATTCCAATACGGCCGGAGAACAAAGAGCCATGAAAAAGTGACGGCGACGTACAGGAACCAGCATGCGTTTGGCTCGCCTCTCGTCATCGCCATCTCCGTTCAGTGCCGCGGGATCCTCCATATTCCGGCCAGCCACGACTCCCCGTTCAATTCAACCAGACCGCGAGCTCGTCTCCTTCCTCTCTCGGCCCAGCGCGCGCGTACACGTCAATTAATTGCAGGAATCTGCGCGTACGTACGTCACCGCCGACCGATCGGCCACTCGTCCGTGCTTCTCCGTCTTGATGTCCACGTTCGAGTGAGAAAGGCTGTTGGCGTCCACGTCAACCGTCAACTCCTCGCGGATGGCAGTGGCAGTGCCTGGCGTTGGCGGCGAGGTCGCACAAAGGGCACGTCTTTTTGGCGGCAGGAGTATAACTTTCTTTTTAGTCTGCATATAACATTTGATCAAAGTTAAACTTTATAAAGTTTGACTAATTCTATAGAAAAGAATATCAGCATCTATAATACTAAAGTCATATGATATGAAAATTAATTTCATGATGCATCTAACAATATTGATTTTATATTGTGAATTTTGATTTTTCTATAAACTTGGTTAAAGTTAATAAAATTTGACTTTGATCAAATCTTATATATGCAGACTAAAAAAAGGTGAGAACCATTATGCATACGTGCGCGTCCGACGCTCGTCGCAGTGTTTCGAGGTGCCTTCGTGCACTTAATTGCCACTGACGTCTTGGGGTTGGGGAGGAACCTCACCTCTCACACACAAGTTAGAGCATCTCCAGCCGTTGGCCCCATAGACGGTGATTTTACGCGCCCCCTGGGGGCAAGCCGGCGCTAAAATCAGCGCGGGGGCGAACGGGTTCCCAGCCACTCGGCCCAAGGTCGCCCCCAGACGCGTTTTTTTATTTTTAAAAAATTGAATTCGGCAAAGTTCGGCTAAAATTCGGCAAACTTGATATTCATATTAAACATGTTCAGCGTTCTACATAGATTATTTTTAAAAAAGGTAATCTAAGGGGCGAGGAAGCCGATCAGCACGGCGAAGTCGCCGCCGTCCTCCTCCTCGTCGTCGTGTCCTCCTTGATGGCGCGGCCGCCCCTGCTGGACCCTTGCCCGGCGTCTCCATGGCGGGCAGGCGGTGGCGGCGGCGTGTAGTTGTCGTCGTCGTCGAGGACGACGATGCCTCCCTCGTCCCGGCCACGGCGACGAGCTGCGAACCGCGCGAGGGCGGCGCACTGGCGCTCCCTCTCCGTCTACACCCAGTCATCGTGCACCCATTTGAGGGCTGCTTCGCCGTCGAGCGCCTCCTCCTTGACGCCGCTGGCGAGCCCGGGCTCCGTCTTCACGACGGGGAGCCCTGGCTCCGTCTTCGGCTTGACGGGTCAGGGAGGAGCCGAGGACGAGGCGCGGCCGCCGCCTTCGTTGATGACAATGCCGGCTGATTGGGTGCGCCGGTCGAGCGGGGTCTCCACTGCGGGCTCGGCCTTGACGCCGAACACCACCGGAGAGCCGGAGGAGTGGGAGGAGTGGGAGGAGGAACGGGACGAGGACGACGAGCCGGAGACAAACCTCCTTGGCATCCATTGCCCGGCGCCGCGGCGGGGCACCGGAGCGACGACCGATGCTCGAGGGTATGTGAGCGGCGGGTTGTTGCCGCCCTCGAGCTGCGCGAGAACCTCGCGGAGCGTCCGGTCGGGACGGACCACCACAGGCGTCGCCCCTCGCTGTTCCACCGGCTGCCCGCTGTAGGATCGAAAGTATGTCGAGAGGGGGGGTGATTAGACTACTTGATCAAATAAAACTTAACCTTTTCCCAATTTTAGTTCTTGGCAAATTTTAGCTATTTTAGGACAAGTCAAGCAATCATCACACAATTCAAGCAAGCATGCAAAGAGTATATTGGCAGCGGAAAGTAAAACATGCAACTTGCAAGAATGTAAAGGGAAGGGTTTGGAGAATTCAAACGCAATTGGAGACACGGATATTTTTCCCGTGGTTCGGATAGGTGGTGCTATCCTACATCCACGTTGATGGAGACTTCAACCCACGAAGGGTAACGGTTGCGCGAGTTCACACAGGGCTCCACCCAAGGACAACGGTTGCGCGAGTCCACACAGGGCTCCACCCATGAAGGGTCCACGAAGAAGCAACCACCCACAAAGGGTCCACGAAGAAGCAACCTTGTCTATCCCACCATGGCCATCGCCCACGAAGGACTTGCCTCACTAGCGGTAGATCTTCACGAAGTAGGCGATCTCCTTGCCCTTACAAACTCCTTTGGTTCAACTCCACAATCTTGTCGGAGGCTCCCAAGTGACACCTAGCCAATCTAGGAGACACCACTCTCCAAGAAGTAACAAATGGTGTGTAGGTAATGAACTCCTTGCTCTTGTGCTTCAAATGATAGTCTCCCCAACACTCAACTCTCTCTCATAGGATTTGGATTTGGTGGAAAGAAGATTTGAGTGGAAAGCAACTTGGAAAGGCTAGAGATCAAGATTCATATGGTAGGAATGGAATATCTTGGTCTCAACACATGAGTAGGTGGTTCTCTCTCAGAACATATGAGTTGGAATGGTGTGTGTGTTCTGATAGCTCTCTCACTGAATGAGAAAGAGGTGGAGGGGTATATATAGCCTCCACACAAAATTCAACCGTTACACACAATTTACCAATCTTGGTGGGACCGAATCAGAAAACTCGGTCTGACCGAAATAGTAAACCTAGTGACCGTTAGGAATTTCGGTAGGACTGACATGCAACTCGGTAGGACCGATTCGGTTAGGGTTTGGGCATAATGTAATCTCGGTGAGACCGATTACACAAACTCGGTGAGACCGAATTTGGTAACTAGCTACCAGAGAGTTGGTCAGGAAAACTCGGTGGGACCGATTTGCTCTTTCGGTGAGACCGAGTGGAACTCGGTGAGACCGAAAAGTTACAAAGGGGAAACACTGAGTTTACATTGCAATCTCGGTGGGACCGATTCGCTCTTTCGGTGGGACCGAAAAGTTACGAAAGGGAAACAGAGAGTTTGCAACCCCATCTCGGTGAGACCGAGATCCCTATCGGTAGGACCGAATTGCTAGGGTTTGGCAGTGGCTAATGACAAGTGAAACTCGGTGGCGCCAGATAGGAAGAATCGGTAGGACCGAGTTTGGCTTAGGGTTTAGGTCATATGTGGATATGGAAAAATAGTTGAGGGTTTTGGAGCATATCATTAAGCACATGAAGCAAGAGGCTCATTAAGCAACACCTCATCCCTCCTTAATAGTATTGGCTTTTCCTAAGGACTCAATGTGATCTTGGATCACTAAAATATAAAATGAAGAGTCTTGAGCTTTTAAGCTTGAGGCAATCCTTTGTCCTTAGCATTTTTAGGGTTCCACTTTCACGTCCATGCCATGCCAATCATTGAGCTTTCCTGAAACAATCATCTTGGAATAGCATTAGCTCAATGAGCTATATGTTGTTATGAATTACCAAAACCACCTAGGGATAGTTGCACTTTCAATCTCCCCCTTTTTGGTAATTGATGACAACATATAGATCAAAGCTTCGACAAAAGATAATAATCATGAAATTTATCGTCGCTTTGAGAAGTATGTGATAAGTAAGAGCTCCCCCTAAATTTGTGCATATTTAAAATTTGCTTTTGGACTGCAAATGCACAAAGAATTAGAATTATGGGTTACTCTTCCATGTCACATACATCTTGGTGGAGCGCTCAAAAATGATAAGAATGAAATACATGCACTCATCACCAAGAACAATGAATGATCACAAACGATAGATAGAATGATAATATTTAAGCAAGCATTAAGCAAACATTAAGTGTAGCTTATGATCAAACACATGATCATCAATGTCTCACAAATAATGACGTAGTATCAAGCACTCAAAAGCAAATAAGTTCGAAAAAAAAACCAAATAAAACAAGAGAGAATAAAAGCAACACTCTCTCTCGAAGCCTATGATCTATACATTTTCTCCCCCTTTGGCAACAAGTTACCAAAAAGTTCCTAGAAAATGCATAGTGCTAAGTCCGGATCTCAGGCTTGATCTGCAGGTGGTGGTGGAGTCTGGATCACTCCAAGGACGAAGGCTTCTGTAGATGCTGAAGTAGTCGCTGGAGTTGGAGCTGAAGTAGATGCTGGAATTGGTGCTGAGGTGGATGCTGGAGCTGGTGCTGAGGTGGTGGCTCTTGTGTCAGCAACTGGCACGGCAGATGACCTCGGGCCTCGTGGCACTCTGGCAAAGGTATGAGTGGTAGTCCTGCCTCTCCTCTCCTGCATGTCCTCCTGGAGCTGCTCCACTGCAGACTGAACTTCCGTTACCTTGACATCCAGGTCATAGAACTTTTGTTCCATGATTCTCTCTAGGCTCTGCTGATTCTGAGTGAGGGTGGCCAGACTTTGCTCAATCCTCAGCGTGGATGCAATCAAGTAACCAAGCTGCTCTTGTTCGGTCTTCAAGAAGTATTCAGATGCCTCCTTTTGGGTAGGCATCTTGGCAGCTTTCTCCTTCCTTGCCTTCTCCTTCTTTGCAAATGCTTGGGCAGATGATGGCTCGTTCTCAGTCATGACAACTTCGTTGTCTTCGAAATCTGGACGGATGGGCAGGTGTTCCTTGTCCAACAGATATATGCCCGTGCCCATCTTGGAGTTGATGAGGTCCTGAATTTGAGGGGCATATCCACAGCTCCTCTTCTGATCTGCCGCAGTCCTTTTGATTGTTTCCACTATGAGGCTCATGACTTTGAATTTTTGAGGCACGTCAAAAACATGAAGCAAATTGATCGTGTGACCTCTGATCATCTTGTGATCTCCAGACTTGGGCAGAAGGGTGTGCCTAAGGATCCAGTTGATCGTAGGCAATCCTGATAGCAGATAATGCACTGAGCCAAACTTGAACGTGTCAAGTGCTTCATTCGGAATCTCCTTGTACATGTTGGACATGGAGTTGTGGTCCATCTTTTTCTTGGCATAAATGTCCAAGTCATCTGCTTGCTCCTCTGGAGCATTGATTAGCTTCGCCCATTCCTTAACAGTAGAGTTGTACCTTGTACCTTCTGACATCCATGTGATCCTGCCATCCGGATAAAAGTGTGCTGTGGAGTAGAATTGCATGATCAGTTCCTCGTTCCACTTTGTGAGCTTCTGCCCAACAAAGTCTGCAACTCCACACGCACTAAAGCTGTCAAATACTCCAGGGTAGTACTCTTCATTGTCCTTGATATAGGTCCAGTCGACCCATCTCATGTCACATACAATTGGCTTCTTGTCAAGTAGCACTGTCTCATAGAAATCCTGCTGCTCCTTGGTATGAAACTTGTAGTCCACTGCAGTCCTTCTCCTAGAGGCGTATGGATCTGCTTCTCTCCATTTCCTGAGCCCTGAGTCTCTCCTGAGCTTCATATCCTCAGCCACAGGATGAGCATCGTTGTGGTCTGGGATCTTGGGCTTGAGCTTTCTCAGGACATTCTCCTCCTCATCCTCAGCAACAGTCTCAGGCACTGGGGCCTTGTTCTTCTCAGCTGCAGGAATGCTCCTTGTATTTCTCTTAGGTTTTGGCTTGGAGGCAGCTTTGGGCTTAGATGCAGTAGCCCCTGACCTTATGGCATCACCCATCAGCTTGGGTGCCTTGGGTGCTGGTGCAGCTACCTCTTCTTCCTCTTCTTCTTCCATGATGAAAGCTTTTCCAAGCACTCTAGCCACAGTCTTTTTCACCCTCTCCTTTATTTTCTTGCTCTCAGCTGCAGCTGGCTCTTGGGAAGTGGGCTTCCCAGTCGAGGCTCTAGCCTTTGACATGGGCTGCCTGCCTGCTGGCCTTTTGATCTTCAGACCTGGCTTAGTGCCTTGGGCTGGCTCAATTCTCTTGGAAGTGGCCTCTTTCTCTACCACATAATCCTCATCTTCAGAATCTGAGGTTTTCTTCTTCCTTTGCCTAGTGGCAGCTTTAGGCAGGTTGCTGGGTGTGCTCCTGCTGCCATCATCTGAGGAACTTGAGGGACTAGTGCCCTCACTCAACTGCACTTGCTCCTCTGACAAGTTTTGGCTGTCACTTTGGTCTGACATGATGCAAACTGACTGCTGACCCTGTGAATAGATTATAGAGGAGATAGAGTGGATGAGCATCACAAAATGCAGAGATTTTTGCAAAAGAATAATTCAAAAACCTAGTTTTAGTTTCCCACTGAAATCATCTCGGATCTACCGACTTTCAAACTCGGTGATACCGAAGCAGTTTTGGAACCTAAACTAGTGAACTCGGTAGGACCGAGTCACAGTTCGGTGGCACCGAGACTGCTAGGGTTTCACTGAGTTCAAAAATCGGTCACACCGATAAGTAATTCTCGGTCAGACCGAGTCTCACTTGTGCAATGGCATAAGCCAAATCGGTGGGACCGAGTTTTTTAACTCGGTGGGTCTGAGATGGTTTCGGCAAAGACCTAAACCTAGAATTTTCGAATCAAACCTAATCTATGAGCGTTTTGACTGGATAGGAGTTTATCAAACGTGGCTAGAAACAATATGATCACA
Organism: Triticum dicoccoides; assembly: GCF_002162155.2. Lineage (NCBI taxonomy): Eukaryota > Viridiplantae > Streptophyta > Magnoliopsida > Poales > Poaceae > Triticum > Triticum dicoccoides. The sequence goes on along the minus strand of NC_041388.1, from coordinate 352,997,670 downwards.
ATGTGCTAGGAATCAGATTGAGGAATAGCACAAAGATCAAGTCCATACCCTAGTTCGTCGGGGACTTGCTACGGCGGCAACGGCGGGGCAGAAATCCCGTTGACGGCGACGGGGACCAGTGACTGGAGGCTGCTGGCGGCGAGAAGATGATCCGGAGACCTCGAGGGCAGAGCAGGCTATCGCGCGGGCGAAGGGGTTCGGAGAAATTTCCAAATTTTGCCCGTGACTATATATAGCCCGACCCTGTCGGTGTGACCGAGTGGAACAACTCGGTGTCACTGAGATTCATAACTGCCTGCAGTTATTGAAACTCGGTGTGACCGAAAGGTTCAAATCGGTTGCACCGAGATCGAAAACCTAGATCAACTTAATGATCTCGGTAGGACCGAAAGTGGAGTATAGGTCAGACCGAGAATCATAAAGAGGTTTTGGAAGTTTAAGTCTATGACAAATCGGGGACTCCGAGCGCTCCTCACACAGAGTGGTTCGAATCTGACTTGATCAAATTTTGTGATGCAGCATGAATAGAGTTTGAGACGAGAAAAGCATAGATAGCTAGAGGAGGTTCTTAGGCATTCTTGTCCATCCACTTGGCAAAAAAATAAAACCGAACAATCAAAGCAACAAGTGGATGTCCTCGAATGAGTAAAATATGCAACCAGCATGCTCACACAATAAGATGGCAAATGAAATATGTGGCAAGGCATGCACAACCAATTCTAGAATCTATCAAGCAATTTGCGATGACTAGGTCATCTATATATGAGTATATTGACTTAGGAGTCAAGTGAGAACACTTGATCATAGGTCATACTCATCATTTAAGCTCAAGTGGGGTTACCACTTTTACATAAAGCATTGTTGTGTTCACATCTTTAGAGTTGCTTTAGCTCAAGTCTTAGAGGGATGAACTAACCTCGGGTTTTGTCGATGATGACTTCATGTAGATGTTGAAGATGTGGATGCTCAATGTTGATGTAGATCACTTGGAGCTATCCATTTGAGTGAATTGCACTTTCAATACCTACATGGGTTAGTCCCACAAGGAACGAACAAGGATATCCATAGACGTAGAGTGATGCACACAAAAGATGATGTCCATGAAAACTTTTAGGTTACCTTGTCCCTTGTCTTACCAACAAGAGGGTTTGTGACTCCTTGAACTAGTGCAAGATGTGGAAGTTGATTGCACTTGTTCTTGCCAAAATGATAAGAGTGAAGTATGTTGGCGGAGTCACCCTCAAGAACTCTCTAGTTCTTCTTCTTTTGAATCCACATCATCTTGATGGGAATCCTTGGAGTTGTAGTCGTACTTGATGAAGTGGAACTTGAAGTAGTCTTGGGAATCCACTTCACTAAGGTCTTAGGAGCTTCTTCAAATGCATCAATTTCCTCTTGAAGCTTGTCCTTGCCTTTTTGCTCGTAGTTTTGTGGTGGAAAATCATCTTGAGCTTGTGTCCCCTTGAAAGAAGTATACTTCTCTTGTTGAGGGACAAACTTTGTCTTGGGGTATTGATCTTCTTCCCATTCAACTCCATTGGCATTAAACTTTCGTTTAAAACCAACACCTTGATTCTTCCGGTGCATTCCTTGCTTGCGCACAATTTCCTCGAATTGCTTACTCCCGGCAAGGCTTTTGTACACTCCTTTCTCTATAATTCCCTTGAATAAGCTATTTTCTTGCTCAAGTGTAACTTGGCTAAGAGAATCATTAGTGGAATCAAGAGAACTACTAGAAGCAACAATATTGAATTTAGCATAATCATTGTTACTACTAGAGGAAGAATCTTTCTTGTTAGACTTGACTTGAGGCATGTAAGTGGATAAGAGTAAACGCTTGGCAATGTAAGAAGAACTTTTCTTGCGGAGATCATCATTGATTGCCTTTAAGAACTCATGCTCTTGCTCAAGATTGAGCTTTTCAAAGCGTAGTTTCTCATGAGCCCTTAAAAGTTCTCGATGATCTTCGAAGATAGTGTCATGAGCTAACTTAAGAGTTTTTAGTTCTTTAGTTAGAGCCTCAATCTTCTCCTTATCATTGTCATTCGTTTTATCTTGATTAGCATGATTAAATGGTCTTTCATCATAGTATTCATCACTAGAGTTGTCACCAAGCAAATCATCACCTAACAAGTCATCTTCATCACTATTGAAATCAACATACTCGGGGTGTGTTACCTTAGGACCTTTGGCCATGAAGCATCTTCCAATTCCTTCAGTTGGTGAGTCAAATATGTCGTAGGAGTTGGTTGACACAAGTGCTAGACCGGCAACACCTTCATCTTGAGTATCTTCGGAGTCGGAGTGATAACTTCTCTCGGAGTGGCTGTCGGAGTCGGATACCCATTCACCAACATGAGCTTGATGTCTTCGTCTTGTGTAGCTCCTTGATGATTTTTCCTTCCTTTCTGAATCCTTGCTTCTCCGTGAGTATCTTCGTTCATAACGATCATCTCTACTTCTTCTCTCTCTTGGTGGTGATCCTTTGCTTCTTCTTTTTGGAGAATCTTCTCTTCTCTTGTAGGGAGCCGTACACTCATTGGAATAGTGTCCGGGTCTTCCACAATTGTAACAGTTTTGCTCTCGACTAGAAGATCTTTTGTCATTGTAGGACCTTGACTTGGAGCTTCTATCTTTGCTTCTACTCTTGTAGAACTTGTTGAAGTTCTTCACCATTAAGCTCAATTCTTTATTGAAGTCTTGTTTCTCACTTGATGATGTAGGGGCTTCACATGAGGCTTTATAGGCATCACTTGATTTGTTGTGAAGTTCCTCTTTATCCTTAAGTGACATCTCATGAGCAACAATTCTTCCAATCACCTCCGTTGGCTTGAGATCTTTGTAATTGGGCATCATTTGGATTAATATGCACACGGTATCATATTTTCCATCCAAGGCTCTTAGAATCTTCTTGATGATGAATCTATCGGTCATCTCTTCACTTCCTATGCCGGCAATCTCATTTGTGATGAGAGCAAGCCTAGAGTACATTTCAGCGACACCTTCACCATCCTTCATCTTGAACTTGTCAAGTTGGCTTTGAAGCACATCCAACTTGGATTCCTTGACGGAGTCGGTACCTTCGTGCATATCAATCAAAGTGTCCCAAATTTCCTTTGCATTCTCAAGACGGCTGATTTTGTTGAATTCTTCGGGGCACAATCCATTGAAGAGAATATCACAAGCTTGAGCATTGTATTGCAACATCTTCAACTCATCCACGGTAGCTTCACGGTTTGGTTCTCTCCCATCAAAGAAGTCACCTTGCAAACCAACACACACAATAGCCCAAACGGTGGGGTTATGTCCAAGAATATGCATTTTCATTTTATGCTTCCAACTAGCAAAATTAGTACCATCAAAGTAAGGACCTCTACGGTGATAATTTCCCTCGCTAGACGCCATACTCTCCTAGGTTGTGAAACCAAGGCTATGACCACCAAAAGCTATGGAGATCAAGCAAATGGAGACCAAAGCTCTGATACCACTTGTAGGATCGAAAGTATGTCTAGAGGGGGGGTGATTAGACTACTTGACCAAATAAAAACTTAACCTTTTCCCAATTTTAGTTCTTGGCAGATTTTAGCTATTTTAGAACAAGTCAAGCAATCATCATACAATTCAAGCAAGCATGCAAAGAGTACATTGGCAGCGGAAAGTAAAGCATGCAACTTGCAAGAATGTAAAGGGAAGGGTTTGGAGAATTCAAACGCAATTGGAGACACGGATGTTTTTCCCGTGGTTCGGATAGGTGGTGCTATCCTACATCCACGTTGATGGAGACTTCAACCCACGAAGGGTAACGGTTGCGCGAGTCCACACAGGGCTCCACCCAAGGGCAACGGTCGCGAGTCCACACAGGGCTCCACCCACGAAGGGTCCACGAAGAAGCAACCACTCACAAAGTGTCCACGAAGAAGCAACCTTGTCTATCCCACCATGGCCATCGCCCACGAAGGACTTGCCTCACTAGCGGTAGATCTTCACGAAGTAGGCGATCTCCTTGCCCTTACAAACTCCTTGGTTCAACTCCACAATCTTGTCGGAGGCTCCCAAGTGACACCTAGCCAATCTAGGAGACACCACTCTTCAAGAAGTAACAAATGGTGTGTAGGTAATGAACTCCTTGCTCTTGTGCTTCAAATGATAGTCTCTCCAACACTCAACTCTCTCTCATAGGATTTGGATTTGGTGGAAAGAAGATTTGAGTGGAAAGCAACTTGGGAAGGCTAGAGATCAAGATTCATATGGTAGGAATGGAATATCTTGGTCTCAACACATGAGTAGGTGGTTCTCTCTCAGAACATATGAGTTGGAATGGTGTGTGTGTTTTGATAGCTCTCTCACTGAATGAGAAAGAGGTGGAGGGGTATATATAGCCTCCACACAAAATCCAACCATTACACACAATTTACCAATCTCGGTGGGACCGAATCAGAAAACTCGGTCTGACCGAAATAGTAAACCTAGTGACCGTTAGGAATTTCGGTGGGACTGACATGCAACTCGGTGGGACCGATTCGGTTAGGGTTTGGGCATAACGTAATCTCGGTGAGACCGATTACACAAACTCGGTGAGACCGAATTTGGTAACTAGCTAACCAGAGAGTTGGTCAGGCAAACTCGGTGGGACCGATTTGCTCTTTCGGTGAGACCGAGTGAAACTCGGTGAGACCGAAAAGTTACAAAGGGGAAACACTGAGTTTACATTGCAATCTCGGTGGGACCGATTCGCTCTTTCGGTGGGACCGAAAAGTTACGAAAGGGAAACAGAGAGTTTGCAACCCCATCTCGGTGAGACCGAGATCCCTATCGGTAGGACCGAATTGCTAGGGTTTGACAGTGGCTAATGACAAGTGAAACTCGGTGGCGCCGGATAGGAAGAATCGGTAGGACCGAGTTTGGCTTAGGGTTTAGGTCATATGTGGATATGGAAAAATAGTTGAGGGTTTTGGAGCATATCACTAAGCACATGAAGCAAGAGGCTCATTAAGCAACACCTCATCCCTCCTTAATAGTATTGGCTTTTCCTAAGGACTCAATGTGATCTTGGATCACTAAAATATAAAATGAAGAGTCTTGAGCTTTTGAGCTTGAGCCAATCCTTTGTCCTTAGCATTTTGAGGGTTCCACTTTCACATCCATGCCATGCCAATCATTGAGCTTTCCTGAAACAATCATCTTGGAATAGCATTAGCTCAATGAGCTATATGTTGTTATGAATTACCAAAACCACCTAGGGATAGTTGCACTTTCACCCGCCACCACTGATGCCCCGTTGGTCGACGCGAGGCGTTGCTCCTGACGGTGCTGGAAGTACGCCGCTCATGCCTCGTGGTTGTCGGCGGCGTACTGCGGGGAGGCGCGCTGCTCCTCGGTCAGTAACGACCGAACGCGGTCGACCTCACCGGCGAAGTAATCGGGGCGCGCGACGACGTCCGGCAGGGGGGGATGGGGATGCCTCGGCGCTGAGCCTCCATCCTGTCGGCCCAGCGCGCATGTCTGGAGGCGCAAGAATATTGGCCTCGAAAAGAAGGTGCGCCTCCCACGTCTGCAGCGAGCGGCGGCCGAAGCCGTTGGCCGCCGCTCCGTCGCCGGGGAACCGCTCGCACATTGTCATGGATGGGGATGGGATAGAGGAGAGGTTCATCGGCGGCGGAGAGAGAGACAAAGAGGTTCCGGCGCGGCGAGAGAGAGACAGAGAGGTTTGACGGCGGTGTCTGTGGCCAACGGCGGCGGGAGGGGGGGGAGTGCTTTTTATAGCCGCCAGGGAGGCGTGTGTACGCGGGGCGGGGAGTGAGGCGGCGCCGCGCTGCCCGTGAAGAGCCTCCCCGTGAGGAATCAATGGAAGTCTGACCGGCGGCAGCCTTGTCATTGATTCCCCGCGAGAAACCGAGGCGTTCGCAGGACGACGAGGCGAGTGTCGCTGACTCAGCGGGCCCGTGGCTCTTTCGCGTCAAAACCATTTCGCCCGGCGCCCCAGCGCGCCGGGTTTGGCCTGGGTCCACCGGCGCCGAATTCGGCCCGAGTCGTCAAAAATTTGGCTTCTGATGACGCGGCTGAGTCGATTTTTATGCGCTAGCGTGAAAAAATCGCTTGGGAAGGACGTGTTAGGGCTCTGTACGTACGAGCTCGTGTCGTCTACTCCCTCTCCGGTCGGTCACCGCGAGGGACGGGAAAGTCCATCCATTATATTCCGGCAAGAGGTGCTCGGGTTGCAAGAGCTGCCTGCTCGATCGGTTACTACACCCGCCGTCATGGGGCATCGTTTGATGCCCGCCGGGTTGGTCTAGGAAAGGGGAACTGCATATACTTTCTGACATACGAGGATAAGGCGTTGTATGTGTATGACATGGAGCGAGGAACTACTGCCATTCACAATCCTGGACTAACTCTCACGGATTCTTATGTGCCTCAACTTTTTATGCCTTCGGTCTAAACGCTACTTTCTACAAGTTCTTGTGTTCCATCAAGTCTGTTCACTGAGATGGAGGTCCAGACTTCAGAGACAGCAACGAATTTTGCTCACGATGCGCATTGCCGTCATCAGTGGATGCATGAGTAAGAAGATTTCCATAGACCCAAATAATTTTGAATGATATTTTTTTGCTTCTATAAGTATGTTTTTACAAGAGGTATATGCTACTTAATATATGGTCTTTGGCTTTTGCGCTAAAACAAACTGACAACATGGTAGTCTCATAAAACAGAGAGGGTCATTTCATTGGTCAACAACCGGACAAGGATTAGAACCATGCCGTAGGCAACTAATGTCGTCTTTTACAACAACAAAAACTAATGTCATGTTAAGCCATGCACATTCTCGTATTCTTTTTCAAACACCCTAATATACTAATTACTTAAATGGTTATTACAACAATTCATTAAAGCATACACCTTGTAGAGCGAAAAGCTATTAGTAAGAGCACCATCCAACCTACTATCTATACTTTGCATCTCACGAGCAACTCAATTGGTCAGCCAATTGATTTCAGCAATCTTAAAATTCTGAAGCAGCCTAGTGATTCTCAAAGTCTCCTTCTTCAGATCAACAAGAGGGGACCTGTCAAGGCTTTCATTTTCAAGAAAAGACACAACAAAAGCACAATCAGTCTCCACAACTATAGGCTTATGAAGAGGGGTATCGATATAGAGCCCGTCAAGTCCGACCGTGCCCTCGTTGCTGGGTGCCGTGGGACACACCCATCGACATTGTCAAGCTCAACAAACATACGATGGAGTGGGAGATGACGGAGAGCCTCGAGGGAAGAGCCATGTTCACCGGCACACTCACAACAATGATGAAGATGACTAACATCAAATAGATGCAGAACAAAGTGTTCCTCCCTAGACTCTTCAACTCGCCCGAGACCGTCGATCTGGACCTTGTTGAGCATGATAATGCCAAAACTGGGATTTGTGCTTCCAACGAAGAAAAGGTGGTAACAATGACACAGACACGTGGATTCATGAATTGGGACAAGGCAAGGAGGCAAGGCCGTTTTGGGGGAAGTGAGAGAGTAGATTATAGTACGTGGGTTGATTTTAGTAATTGTTGACTTCCCTATTCTGTTGGATGGTATTTCTCGCAGGATGTGTTGCAAGAACGCCACCTAGTGAGATTGCAATAACTCTATTGTCGGGGTATTTAAGTGAAATTTGAAGGATAAAGCTAAAATCTGACGACAGATTTTCGGTCGTCTCGCGTGAACGTTTTTTTTCTGTTGGATCGAGTGCACCAATTTTGATGCATAGATAGTTGACACATCATCACCAGGAATCATCTGTTCCAGGAGTGACCGAAATGAACACGAGACCCACCACTTCCCTTATCCCATCACTGTCACCCATTTCCCCTTCGCCCTCACTTTCTCTCCTAGGATTCCCATCAACGAGGTGCGGCAGTCGCTGTGTGACGGCGAGCAGCTTGGCAACGGCTTCGACCCTGGGGAGGACGAGGAGGCGACCGCCACGGGGCTCCGTGGTCGGACCTTGTTGATGGCAGCTGGGAAGCCTTTGTGCATGTGCCCCTAAGGATTAGCTCTATCTGAAGCACATGGCACTAAATCTCGATGTTGCGTATGAACAGTGAGAAACCAGAACTTCGTCGCTCCGAAGAGCTGGCAGGAATCTACGTCGGAGCGTCGTCTAACTCGTCCCGACGAATTTAAGGAGGATCAAAGACCAAAAGACTGACTCTAAGAAGAAGTGTTACCATCCATTGGAGCGCCGCCCATGCGAGGACTAAAAACCCTACCTATCTACTAGTCGGAGCCGAGGAACTAGGAATCCGCTCCCCGGCACCGACCGTCGGAGCGGCAGGTGGAGGGGAGGTGAATCGAGGAGCCTACCTGGAGAGATTGAGGGTAGAAAGGCTTTCCTGGGGACCCTTGCAAGAAACAATAATTCAACCGATAAGAGACTAAATAGACTACATACATAATGTATAGCTTTACAATATCGTATCATGCATTGGATGAAATAAAAAGGATACAAAAAAACCATCTTTCTCTCTCCCTAAATAGTACACACACAATTCTCTTGCATGGTTTGAAAAATGAAAAAGAAAACAAAACCACATTCAAGATGCAACAAGATGGCGCACTCGCAATGTACGACAACAGGAGGCATGACGAAGGATTTAATATTCTTAAAACACCCCATAGTTTTATGTTCAACCATAGACATAGCTACTTGGTCAAGTCTGATCAAGGTGAGCTGATGGCCATCCTCATTGGCCATTGCGGGACACCCGTCCATGTCGTCTAGCTGAATGAGCACACGATGCAGTGCGAGAATATAGAAGACCTAGAGGGGAGAGCCTTGTTGAAGCCGACTGGTATCAAACGGATGCAGAACAAGATTTTCCTCCCGAGGCTCTATGATTGTCCTGCAAACGTACATGTTGATTTGGTCCAACGCAAAGATGATGTTGCCTTTGTCCCAAAGGATGGGCGCGCGGATACCATGGTGAAGCATGGCCATCTAGAGACATCTTGTCTTATGAGTTGGGACAACCTCCCGAGGCAATGGAGTTTTGGGGGACATAAAGAGTGGATTATCGTATTTGGGTCGATTTTAGTATGTAGTAGATGATTTCACTATTACAATGTATCGGCTAAATATCCGGGGGTTTTCAAACCACGTAATTTTTTAAAATTTATCAACTTTTTTTGAAAATGCGAACGTTTTGTAAATTTGTGAACAAAAAATTCAAAAAAGGGAACATTTTAAGAAATGCCAGGTTTTTTAAAAAAATTGTAAAAAATATTTGAAAATAAGAGCATTTTCTTGTATTCCAATCTTTTTCCAATTTTTGAAGAGGTTTCAAAAAGAATAATAAAGTTCAAAAGGCAGAAAAACAAATTAACGAGAAAAGAGAAGAAAAGTGAAAATAAAAAAATCTTAGGCCTTGGCCTAGGGGTGGGAATAAACCAAAAAAAAACCAAATTCTTGGTTTTGTCATTTGTACAGACAATTTTGGTTTTTATTTTCATAAACCGAAGTAAGTTTGGTAGGTTTTGGTTTTGTCCCGGTTAGCCAAAATATAACCGATCTATAAGTACAGAGACTGCATGGAAACTCTCTCTCGTTGGACGAACGAAGCTTCCGATTTTCATGTACCCAACCACCCACTTCTCTCTATGCTAAAGTAGGCCATCGTGTTTCTACTGGACCAAAGCAAATAGACCAAGGGCATTGCTTCCGTGCACCATAGCCCACATGCCATGCGCGTGTGCGACCAGCCGAGCCAGCCAGCCACATCTTCTTTCTTTAATTAGTCCCACATCGCCAGACCAAGGAGACTGGGGCAGACCGGCAGAGAGCGTCGTTACATAAGAGTGTGCCGCTCTCGTAAAGACCATTTTCACAGCGCAAGTTCTTTTCCGTATAAACCGATAAACCGAAAACAAAACTAGATTAGGCATACACAGTGATTGATAAGACAATTTCAATTTTATCCTAAGACTTGTGTATAATTAAAAAATGATAACAAAAACATGTTTAAAAAGGTTATTTTTTAGCTTTATCTTAAATAAGTAGCTAATCTTAATAACGTGGTGACTCATATTATGTTAAGAGATCATCTTTTAAATAAGAGAAGATAAACTGTTTTTTTTAAGACGACAAGCCTTTTCTTGCGATTTCTCTCTCCTCCATCTTAAATTTATCCTATGTGACATTTCGAAAATAACACCATTGTACATGCCCTTATCAGTTAACCGAATTATAGGTTACTTTTTCGGTTGATATTTTTGGTTTCTTTCTTTTACTAACCTAAATTTAAAAATAACAGAATGGTAGAAACTGGATTTTACGGTCATACCGAATGCCCACCTTGACCTTGACCCAACTAGGCGACAACGTCGCTCCTGTTGGGCTAGCCCAAGTGTCTAGGGATTTGAAAAAAGTTCGTCGATTTTGAAAAAAAAACAAAGATTTGAAATTTTTTAGAGTTTCAGAAAAGTTCACTTAAATAAGTTATAAAAAGGTTTGAGAAAGTGAAAAAAATTCACAAATTTGAGAAAAAATATCACTTATTTGAAAAAACAGAAAAAATGAAAAAAGCAGAGCAAAACCTAGTGAA
>NC_041388.1:352954739-352986718 GCF_002162155.2 Triticum dicoccoides | reverse complement strand
AATGAAAAACTGACTTGTTTCGCCTCGAGTAGACGTGCCCTACTACTTTACCACGAATGTGACGCGAGCCGCTAGCGGTTCTGCCCATCATCTTGGAGACTAGGGATTGATTCCTTTGTGCTCCCCCTTCTCTTCCCTTTTTCTTTCAATTATGCAACCCATAATGGGCCAGCCAATTAAGGCGTTCTCAGGGGTTGTACCAAAGCAGATCAAAGACATGACATGTTTAGTTACAATTCAAGTGTGAGTATATTTTATTAGTACTACAACGTAAGAAGAAGAGAGTAGTATAAGTTAATGTTTAGATTGATCATTTTCCTCGCGTCTGGAACCCTAGCCACTGCCAAGAGAGGCCAATCTTCCCAGCGTCGTCCTCCGGCGGCTCCCTTCCGCCGGCGACCTCGGTCGTATGTGATGATGGGGTCGCCGGATCCATGCGAGTGGATCATTTTTACTCCCTCGTTGTCTAGATTTTTAGGTTGTTCATCGTCTTGCCTTCGGCGGCGACAAAGACAACGATGAATAAAGATTCTTCGATCCTTTCTTGACGAGGCCATCGGTCCTATGGTCGGAGATGGATTTGAAAACCAGTCTATTCAAGTAAGGATGGTGTAGCGGCGGCGTCATCCTCGTGGTGGACCTATGTCCTCGAGCTCCGCCGTTGCAAAGACGTTTGCTCCAGCACCGGCGCAGAGTTTGAGAGGTAATCCAGGAGCGGATGTAGATTGTGGTCTGCACCGACGACATCTGGAAGACGGAACGTGTGCTGGGTTCGTGGTTCGTTGTTGGCAGGTATGGTTTTCTTCTTCGGCGTCTAGTTGTGGTGGGGTGCCAGATCTGGAGGTCGATGGCATGTCCAGAGTGTTTCCTCGGTATGATTCGTTCAACGACAAGGGCTTCACTTTTGGTGAGCCACCTTGGAGGTCCGCAAAGCTGCATATCAGCGATGGAGCCGCGTCGAGCTCGGGCGAGGAGGTGATCCGTCATTTTTTTCTTCGGTGGATGTTGTAGTGGTGCCGGAGGCAGATAACGGGCGTTGGTGCCAAGCTCAAAGATGTTTTGTTATCTTTTGAGTTTTGTCATATCAGCCCTTACGTAACTTATACTTTGATCTTTATCATTAAAAAATGAACGTATAAGTCAATGTTTTATGAGGTGAGTGTTTTTAGCGGAGGGACTACAGGGCGGCTGTGGACCCTCTCGTTGGCCAACGACAACGGAGAGCAAGCGGTTGGTCATGTTTGACGACAGTGGCAAGACAACTAGTGAGGTTGGATCAGATTTGGGGCCAACAATGAAGGAGAACGACATTTATTACATTTGTTGTTCCATGAAAATGCATACAAGTATAATAAATTCATATCTTGATGAGTAAAATGTATTATAAGTCCTAAAACTATTGGAAGTGTGTTAATTTAGTTCTATAACTTTAAAATTGCAGTTTTCGGTTCTAAAACTATTATAGGTGTGTCAGTTTAGTTCTATAACTTTGAAATTACAGATTTGGGTTCCAAACAATGTAAGTTTGTTCTTCTCAGGTACTAAGCTCGCATGGCCAACATCTATGGTACATTTTTTCAGTGAGCCCTTTATGTGTGTTTACTTCCCTAAAAGTGGTCCATACGCTTCCACATCACAGTGTGTGTTGCAACCTACACGCACACCACCTGCATGGCCATGAGCTGCAGTGCGGCCACACTGAAAGGTTTGGTACACTCGCTGGGGAGACCCAAGCCAGTCGGGATGCAGGACGTCATCCCAACTCTTTCTCTCATGATATTGTCGTTGCCCCGACATCCTTGTCGCACAGCTGGTCGTGCATGTTGTTGTTTGGGCATGAGCATGGCCACATGTGCGGAATTGTCGCTGTTGCCGGACAACGCGAAGGAGTGCGCAAAAACCGCGAAGTTTTAAAGTTATAGGACTAAATTGACACACCTTCAATAGTTTTAGGACCTAAAACTAGAGTCAAAGTTATAGGATTAAAATGACAACACACCTCCAATAGTTTTAAAACCCAAACCTGCAGTTTTAAAGTAACAGGACTAAACTGACACACAGCAAATAATTTTAGAACTTATGATGTATTTTACTCTATCTTGATTATGCATAATTAAGATACACACATCTGCCACAAAAAACAAGCACACAAAGAGAAGGCAAAATTCACACCCACACGAACATATCATGAAAAGGCTATATAATTATATGGATGTTGGATACTTGCTTTAAAGAAATTAAAGATGGTTGTGTATGATACAGAGGCCGGAGACTTGACCTCTTTTTTGAAAGAGAAGTGGAATAGATTGTTCTAAAGACTTGCCTCACTTCAAGGATCAAAGTCTGAAATGGATCTCGAATAGATGGTTGTGCTGAATAGGCCTCAAATCGAAGCCGGAGGGAATAAAAACTGAGGTACAAGAGAATCTCGAAGGCTGGGTCCAGGATTGTGCATAGCAGTTGTTCCTCGCTTCATATCATACACGTACAACGCCTTGTCATCAGACATCAAAAAGTATATGCAGTCCCGTTTTCTTAGAGCGAGCTGGAGTGCATCCAACGATGCTCCATAACCGCGGCAACTATCGTAGAAAATCACCATGTCGCCGAGCGTGTCCACCTTGAGCCAAGCTCCTTTGGAGACATCCAACTTGTGCACAACAATTCGCGCGACATGCCGGACAGATATCCCGTGGTAAGAAAAGCTTAGAACAAACAGCTCTCCGCGGCACTCTAAGATGCCGCAATCAAACATGGTATACCCGACTGGGGAAGGATCTTCCAGCTTGCCGCTTGTGCTGAACTCTGGGTATGGTGAGAACTCTAGTGTGACGATCTGACGTTTACAGGGGTTGTATGCGTAGAACCTCCCACCAAGCGTGGTAAGACCTTCCTTGAAGCTTTTGCCGTGCTCGTGCTCGTGCTCGAACCATTGGTTTCCTCCTGCATGGCAGTAGTAGATGAGTGGGTGTGCGAGGTCTGCTACGAGCACGACGCAATCGGGATCCGTCGGCTTGAGCGAGAGAAGGCACCTGCCGCTTTGTACGGCTTGGAGAAGATTCTCTTGATCTAGAGGTAAGCTGATTCTCTCGAGGGTTGATGGGTTCCAGAGGAAAGACTTATGCGATTCCAGATGCAGCATCAGTGCCCATCCTTGTGGTGTTAGCCAGTAACGATGGCCTCCGAAACCATCGGCTCTCCTGCCCAGCAACTGCCTCTTAGGGATGCTATACAGGAATATGGTGCCGTCGCCGGTTGCCTCGCCGTCATGTTGGTCGTCGAACAGCAGCAGCGGAGCGAGGCTTGGATCCAGAGGAAACGGTGACACGCCGGTCAGCCCCATCAAGTTCTCCGCCTCGCAGCGCGTATCCATCTCGTCGTCCGCCGTCCCCCTGCAAAGTTTTCTTAATTTCCTTCCCTTTTATGTTGCCGGTTGCCCTTGCAGTTTAGGTTTCGGGTCAGACCAGGATTGTACGTACGTGACATCTGCTGCTTCTACTCGGGATGGAATTCTTCTTGGGCTCCAAAAAAATTAAGCAAAGATATATAGTAGCGTAAAGGTAAAGCTCGAGATATCCAGCCGCGCGCACGCGTCTCCGCTATTACCACCTGTTGTGCGGCTATTGGGGAGAGGCGGCGGGACGGATGTCGCAGGAACAAAGATTGGTCGTCTCTCCCAGTGGACCTGCTTATCCTGATCCTGAAGCGTCTGCGGTGGTCGAGCCACCCGAGTTTCGCCTTGGTCTGTCGACAATGGCGCTCCGCCGTGTCGCCCTTCTACCCGGCGTGGATCACCCCGCTCCTGCTAAACACCACCGACGTCGGAACCACCAATGTCCGCTACTACAGTCCCTACTTCCAGAAAAACTTCGAGATTGGCGACACCCTAGAGGCACCTGGCGCCAAAATCTGTTGCGCCAACGGAAGGTACCTAACGCTATGCCTGTCAAAGCAAATCCTCAACGTTGACCTTCTGACCGACGACTTCTACCGTCTCCCACCGATTTCTTAGATTTGGTTCGAACATATCGTCTACGATGGTATTGGCAAGATGTTCGGCATTGACACGCTTGTCGCTCAAGAGATTGGTTGTTGCGTGCAAAACAACGACGGCGTGTGGGGACGTTGGGCGTACTCCTACCCCGACAGGACAAAGTTCACACCGTCACCAGGGTCCAACCCTATGTCCCACCGCGGCTTGATCTATCTACTGCTAGAAGACGGAAGGTTAGCCGCATGTGACGAGTCCAAAGACGAAGAAGGATTTGAAATTCTTGAGAAGCCACGGAGTTTTGGGTTTGTATACGAAGACAGCTACTTGGTCGAGTCCGACCAGGGCGAGCTGATGGTCGTCCTCATCGGCCGACGCGGGTCGCCTGTTAACATCTTCAAGCTCAATGAAGACACAATGGAATGGGACAAGATGGAGAGCCTGGATGGCATGGCTTTGTTTACGGGTACACTCACGATTATCATGAATAAGACTCCCATTAAGTCGATGCGGAACAAGATCTTCCTCCCAAGACTCTATGATTGGCCTGACGTCGTTTATGCTGATTTTGTTCTGTGCGACGGTGAATTTGCTTTCGTGCCGGGGTCGCCACGTGTTGATAACAAGGTGAAGGTTGGCAATGACGACGCATGTAGCACAAACATGTGGTCTTGCGACTTGGGATAACACGAAAATTCAAAGGACTTTTGGGAGATAGGGAGAATGGATAATAGTATTTGGGTCGATTTTAGCAATAGTTGACTTCTCTTATGATGGATAATACTCGACTTATTGAGATTATAGTCAAACTTTAAATAGTTCTCACTAAACATTCTGTATCATATTACTACTAGAGACTAATAGAATGCCCCTGCATTGTCACGGCCATTTGAAATATTTTGATAGTGTTATATATTAACATATATAAAAGATAGCCAGTAACAATCGGGTAATAATTGAAATAAACTTCACAATGCAATGTAAGTTGATAAAAATAATAATTTGATACTGTACACATACAGAGCGATGATACAATTAATGATTTGTTACGGATTAAGGTCTATTTGATGTCTTTAAGATATTCTCGTACAATACTACGGCTTCAGCTTCATTCGCATGATACTTGGGCATTTTTATCTAGTGTACGACAGGCAAATCAACTCGACGAAGAACGAAAAACAAACAGGGGACACAAGACTTAACGTGGAAAACCCCTCCAACATAAAGGGGAAAAATCACGGGCGTCAGCCAGCCAAACTTTACTATATCGGGGGAGGTTACAAACGTCGGGGATTTACAATTGATCGACTTATCCCATGCGGCGGCTTACAAAAGGTATATATAACACAGGTGACCTAGGTCAATACCGATCCGTTCGGCCCAAGCCTACCGGCGACGGGCCTTGCTCCGCTCGCTCGTCAGAAGTTAGCCTCCTTGTTTATACTTGAATTTGGAGCCTAACATAACATCTAGAATCATAACCAAGGTCGTGGTAAATCCATGAATTTTATTCGATTTGCTTTTCTTATACTACAGAAATAAACCTTTGAATTCAACATTATTCCAAGACTCCTATTTCAAAGTCCATCTTTTAAGGGAAAAATGGAAATAAAAGTAATCCATCTTTTCCCATTCCTTCTCTATTGCATGTTTGCAAGAACTAAAATAGAGGATTTCGAAAGAAAAGAAAAGGACCTTCGAAATCAATTTTTATGTGTAGCGCAAAGAAGTTACAATTTCTTCTTATTCCTATGGAACATCTAGTAATAAGAATAGGAAATCGTAAATAGCGAAAACAAGTATAATAAATTTCTTCCTCAGCTTATAACCATCCTGCACAAGCGATATATGTAGTTAGCACGCATATTTAAGGTGGAAGATCTAGAAATGTCCAACGGAGAATACTCGATGCACAAACCGGATGATCCAATTTTTTACCATTTCATGAGAGCATAAAATCAGAAACAAATAGCCAGAGACATCCCTGCAAGTTGAATAAATTAATATTATCTTGAATATAGTGATATTAAAAGTAAATGTCTGTATCATGTTACGATAATAAATTATGTAAATTTACCCGCCCATGCTTATTAAATACCAGCCAGAAATATGCATTGTCATCTGCATATACCAGAATTCCAGTCAGGTTGTGCTATTTCGAGTGCCTTGTTGAAGTCCCTCACAAATCTCAGTAATTCACTATGTGCCTTAGAGTGTTAGTCTCTACGACTATGGTGTATCTAGATGCTACCGGCAACAGAATTGGAGTAGAGGGTGGGTCGGTGGCGGCGGCGGGAGTGGGAGTGGGCTCTGCCCAAGCTGCCCAGGACGATGTTTCAAATACCGAAGGTAGTGTCCGCTATTGCGTTCACAATAGCGCTTCCGTAATAGCGGCGGGTAATATTTAAATTAAATGCCATTACCTTTTTTAATGATCAACAAGTATACACAATAATCTAGTGCTTTTACAAATCCGCTGCTTGGGCATAGCACCCGCAATATCATCCGCTATCCGCATTCAACTATGCGGAACCCAATCCACTACTATCCCGCTATATGCTATTTAAAACCATTAACCAACAATCCAACATTTCCTCTCCACATCCACTAATTCCTTTAGTCGTGGGCGCTAAATGCAAGCGCTAAAGCATCTACGACGAGGCCCCCCAAAACCACCCTACGTGCCCGGGCAGATGGACCGCCTAAAAAAAATCCTACCCAGTCGGGCTCCTCAAACTAGCCCCAAACGCTTGGACTGTCTGGCACCCCTCATATCCAATCCAAATATGGTGTGGATATGGGGAGGCCCAGGCGCGTCCGTCACGTCAGCTTGACCCACTGTGGCCCGCGGCGACCCCACTCATGCGCCCACAAATATCTGAACACGGATGAGGGAACCCTAGTCAAACCTCGGCCGCTCGGCTTCTTTGCTCCTTGTTCGTCTCATCCCCTTCCTCTCTCCGCCCAAATTCCCTCTCCTCCACCTTGGCCGACAGTGATTCCGACTCCATTGACTAGGACAAGTGATACGCCCATTTTGCATCATGTTTTCCTACTATTATTTCCATTGTTTTGAAGTTATATTTCACTTTTGATGCAATTCTCATGCTTTTTATCTCTTAAATTGCAAATTACATCACAAGAGAGAGATTGCCGACAACTAGAATTCTGGATCTAAAAAGAGCTACAGTAGAGATAGTTACTCTCTGAGCTCCAAATGAACCGAAAACTTACAAAGATTTATTTTGGGGTATTAAAAAATACTAGAAGAGAAATATAATAGAGAGGACCCACCATGGGCCCACAAGCTCGGGTTCCCCCTGGGGGCGCCATGTGGGCTTGTGGGGCCCACAGAAGGCCTCTAAACCTGTCTTCTGCTAAAAGAAGCCATTTGCCCTAGAAAAATCAGAAGACTTTCGGGTGGAAGCACCGCCGTCTCGAGGCGGAACCTGAGAAGAAGCACTTTAACTCTCCGACGGAGCGATTCCATCGATTTTGCTGCCCTCCGGGAGAGGGAAATCAAAGCCATCGTCATCACTAACGCTCCTCTCATCATGGGAGGACTCATCTTCATGAACATCTTCACCAACACCATCTCATCTCCAAACCCTAGTTTATCTCTTGTATCCAATCTTTGACTCAAATCTCAGATTGGTACGTGTAGGTTGCTAGTAGTGTTGATTACATCATGTAGTTGATGCTAGTTGGTTTACTTGGTGGAAGATTATATGTTCAGATTGTTAATCGTATATTTATCTCCTTTGATCATGAACATGGATATGATTTGTGAGTAGTTCCGTTTGTTCTTGAGGACTTTGGAGAAGTATCGATGTTAAGTTGGTTTTCGTTCAATGTTTTGATGATGTATTATGTTATTCTTCCTCTAGTGGTGTTGTGTGAACGTTGACTAGATGACACATTACCATGTTTGTGAAGGAAATATGCCCTAGAGGCAATAAGAAAGTTATTATTTATTACCTTGTTTCATGATAAATGTTTATTATTCATGCTAGAATTGTATTAACCGGAAACTTAGTACATGTGTGAATACATAGACAAACATAGTGTCACTAGTATGCCTCTACTTGACTAGCTTGTTGAATCAAAGATGGTTAGGTTTCCTAGCCATAGACATGAGTTGTCATTTGATTAACGGGATCACATCATTAGAGAATGATGTGATTGACTTGATCCATTCCGTTAGCTTAGCATTTGATTGTTTAGTATATTGCTATTTCTTTCTTCATGACTTATACATGTTCCTATGACTATGAGATTATGCAACTCCCGAATACCGGAGGAACACTTTGTGTGCTATCAAACGTCACAACGTAACTGGGTGATTATAAAGGTGCTCTACAGGTGTCTCCGATGGTACTTGTTGAGTTGGCATAGATCGAGATTAGGATTTGTCACTCCGATTGTCGGAGAGGTATCTCTGGACCCTCTCGGTAATGCACATCACTATAAGCCTTGCAAGCATTGTAACTAGTGAGTTAGTTGCGGGATGATGTATTACAGAACGAGTAAAGAGACTTGCCGATAACGAGATTGAACTAGGTATTGAGATACCGACAATCGAATCTCGGGCAAGTAACATACCGATGAAAAAGGGAACAACGTATGTTGTTATGCGGTTCAACCGATAAAGATCTTCGTAGAATATGTAGGAGCCAATATGGGCATCCAGGTTCCGCTATTGGTTATTGACCAGAGAAGTGTCTCGGTCATGTCTACATAGTTCTCGAACCCGTAGGGTCCGCACGCTTAAACGTTCGTTGACGATATAGTATTATATGAATTATGTATGTTGGTGACCGAATGTTGTTCGGAGTCCCGGATGAGATCACAGACATGACGAGGAGCTCCGGAATGGTCCGGAGGTAAAGATTGATATATAGGATGATATGGTTCGGCCAAGGGGTGAAGCCCACGAGGCTTTAGGTCGGTGCAAATGGAGTTTTGCGGAGGCCAGGGGGCCAAACGCCGGAGACCCTGGCGTCTGGCCCTGGGCCAGACACCGAGTGTAAGTGCATCTAGTGCCCCTTAGTGATTTTGGTGTATTGAAGACTTATAGGTTAAGGATCTAAGGCGTTTATGAGTGTACACAGGTCTATAAGTCTATGAGGAGTTTGATATTTACAGAGAAAGTCGACCCCTAAAAATGAAGTTTTTCGACTGAAGACTTTGGTATTCTGAAGACTTTCTAAAGACTTTGAAAGTGAAGAAATTGGTGTGACCTTGAAGACTTGGTATTCATTCGAGGAACATGAAGCGTGAAGACTTTTGTTTTCGTAGTTTCATTTTCTCTTTATTGAGTCAAAGGAAACACCGTACTGTTAAAGGGGCTCGAGGAAATACTAAGGGAAAATTTCCATGTGATGCTCAACTCAAAATCCTACACCTACCAATTCCTTCGAGTGAAGCCATTGGAAATCTCATACAGTTCAGTCAATTTCTTCAGTGACAGAGACGCAGTTCTTCTGGTCACTGAGGACTTTGTTCTGACTGAGAAGTTAGGAATTCGCCAGTGCGGATTGCCTACACGGTGAGGAACATGATAGCCCTGAGGAATTAGTACCTCAAATTTCCGACCGTTGCTGTGCTACGCGCCAGCTGTTCAAAAATATCTTATCCATCCAACGGTCATATCATTGAAGGGCATTTATGTCTTATCATGTCGGGCTGCTCCCTAGGCTATAAATAGCCGCCCCTACAACCAATAGCTGGTTGGCTGCTCCGCGAGAAACTGACACTTGTCATTTGAGAGCATCCCATCCTCCGAGGACTTTGAGCGAAAATCATCAAGTGAGGAAAATCCAAACCCAAACCCAAACACCTACAAACCCAAAGTGATTGAGCATCACTGAAGAGATTGATCCTGCGTGGATCCGACGCTTGTTACCTTTGAAGACTGTGCTTCTTCCAGACGGTTAGGCATCATGGTCTAGAGCATCCAAGAGGAATTATGGATCGCCGAGTGACCGAGTTTGTGAAGGTTCGGAAGTCACTTGAATACTTACCATGAGTGATTGGGCGAGGACTGTGTGTCCTTAGCTCAAGGAGAATACGGTGAGGACTGTGTGTCCTCAGGTTTAAATACTTAGCCGCTCCAACCAGATGTACAACTGAGACAGCAGTTGGAACTGGTCTACCAAATCATTGTCTTCACCAAGCCAAC
Source organism: Triticum dicoccoides (assembly GCF_002162155.2). Classification (NCBI taxonomy): domain Eukaryota; kingdom Viridiplantae; phylum Streptophyta; class Magnoliopsida; order Poales; family Poaceae; genus Triticum; species Triticum dicoccoides. The sequence goes on along the minus strand of NC_041388.1, from coordinate 352,976,546 downwards.
TGGTTCTACTTCTCAACACTTTCATTTCCTCATTACTGTGTTGTGTGTTTGTTCATATCTGTGTTTGAAGACTTTGACTGAAGACTTTCTCAATTTACTCAGTTCAATTTCTTCAGTCTGTTTGTCTTCATCTTGTGCTATCCTGTGCTTACGCTTTCTGTACTCTGTGTTTGTCTTCATTTCATCATGATGATCATGCATGTATTCTGTTATGTTTACTTCTGAGTACTTATTCCGCTGCAAGTAGTTCTTCGCTAAGGAATTTCCTCACTAGCAAATTCCTCAGTGAAGAATTTCATAAAAATCGCCTATTCACCCCCCTCTAGTCGATATTACGCACTTTCAATTGATATCAGAGGGAGGTACTCCCTTGTTCTGTGTGATTTTGGTTTAACCGCCTGGAGCTTTAGTTATGTCGACCACAGGTATGAAGAAAGTGACATGCCCTATCTTTGACGGTCACGAGTATCCCAAATGGAAGGCCATGATGAAGAAGCGCCTCATGGCAATGAACAGCGAGCTGTGGACCGTCACTGAGATTGGTCTGACCAATCTGTGCAAGATGGCAGAAGTTGATGACATTCGCAAGTACACCCTCCTCAACCTCACGGCGAAGGATGTCATTTGCTCTTGTCTGTCTCGAAATCAGTTCAGGAACGTCATGCATCTCAATCATGCAAAGCTTATCTGGGACCGTCTCTCTGATGTCTATGAAGGTCATCGAACCTGTCACGATCCTTAGTTTGAGGACTTCAAGGAATCTCTCAAGTCAATGACATTTGAACCAGAATCATCATCCTCCTCATCATGCCTTATGGTAGATGGTGAAAAGGTAACTGAAAGCTATCTGTCTGAATCCAGTGATGATGAATCTGGTGATGAATTTGGACCCAGTTATGTCAAACTTGCTTCTCTTGCTGCTAAACTACAAAGAGCTTTGGAAAAAGTTCACGACATGCTTAGTAAGAGCGATGACATGTTGGGTGAAGAAATGGATCAGTCCAAAGCTTTGGCTGAAAGTCTTCAGAGACTTCATTCTAAGTATGACTCCCTTTAAGATCAGCATAACTCTCTCTCGTCTGATCATGAGAAGCTAAGAGTGAGTTATGAAGATCTTTAGAAGGAGCGTGATTCATTACTTGCTCAACAAATCAGCGCTGCTCAGGAAGAATTTGTTCCTCCATGTTTGAAATGCATTGAACGAGAATCTGCTAATTCTTCACCTGAATGTTCAAATGCTTCTAATGTTACAAATTCTCCACCTACCTCTGCTATCACTAATTCCTCATCTGAGGACATTTCTAGTATCACTGATGATGCAGGGCTGAAGGAATTGTACATGACATGCATGTACAAAAGCCTCAAAGGGCATCAGACTCTTTGTGATGTGCTTAAGAAGTAGATCCTCAACAGGAACCCTAGGAAAGAGGGTATTGCCTTTGAGAGGAAACTCAATGCTGATGGTACATATTGGAAGCCTGAGGAGTACCCCAAAACCTCATGGGTTGCTACAAAGGGACCTCCAGTTGATCCATCTAATTATCTGGCTATACATGTGAATCTTCTCATTCTTCTGATGAGTCTTTTGACTCCAACTATAAACTATTCAAAAATCAGAATGGTGAAGTATTTGCTAGATATGTTGGAACTAACTGCAGGAATGGTTCCCCTATGAAGAAAATCTAGGTTCCCAAAAGGTGCCTTGAAAGTCTTTAGGTGAATGTCCTCATGACACCACCTATGAAGAATAGGAACCCCAGATCGAATTCTTCATATGGACCAAATTCTTCATATGGACCCAAGTCCTCACAAGGACCAAATTCCTTAAAAGGATCAAAGTCCTCATATGAACATCATCGTGCTAACAACTCTGTTTCGCAGGGAAGAGCCAAGGGCTATGAATATGAGCATTATTCTTCTAATCGTTATGTTCATAAGTCCTCAAAGAATTTCTCTGCTTATTCATATGCTTACCCTAACCCCTCTTATGTGAAACGAAATGGTTTGGCCTCTATGCCACCATTCTCATATGGAGCTCGCAGAGTGATGAACTCTTTGCCACCCCTTCAGATGTGGGTGGTGAAGAAAAAGAACTAATCTCTTCTGCAGGGTCAGGTCTCCAGACGTATTATAACGTCTGAAGAATTTGCTGGGGACCTGACAAATTGCCTGAAAGGACGCAGGCTAATCATGAAGAAATTAACCTTCATTTCACACGTCCTCCTACTGCTTTATATGTCTTACTGCTTGATGAAATTGATCTGTTGAATTGTGATATCATATTCTTCACTGCTGAAGTATATGAGTTCGTAAGCTGCACTAATTCATCTGCAGGATGATCAACCCAAAGCCACTGAGTGGGTCCTCGATAGTGGATGTACAGATCACATGACTGGTGACAAGAATCTATTGATGGATGCTCCCTTATCGTCATCACATCTGAAGCATATCATCTTCGTTGATAAAAGCAAAAGTCAGGTATTGGGTCTAGGTAAGGTTGCTATCACAAAGGATCAACACATGGACAAAGTCATGCTTGTTGAGTCCTTAGGATACAACCTTATGTCTGTCTCAATGCTTTGTGATCTTGATATGGTTGTTGTCTTTGGAAAGTATCGTTGTGTTGTGATTATGGAAGCTGACAATTCCAAAGTCTTCAAAGGCTTTAGGAGAGGAGACTTGTATATTGTTGATTTCTCTGCAGATTCACAACCAGCCGTGTGCCTACTTGCAAAAGCTTCAGAAGGATGGCTATGGCATCGACGACTTGGTCATGCAGGCATGAGAAATTTGCACACACTTGCAAAGAAAAAGCATGTCATTGGCATTGAGAATGTCAAATTCCTCAAGGATCACTTATGCGGTGCCTGTGAAGCTGGAAAAATGACCAAGGCCAAGCATCCAGCTAAGACTATCATGACTACTACTCGCCCATTTGAATTGCTTCACATGGATCTCTTCGGTCCTAATCATTATTCTGCCATTTCAAATGAAGCATCTCAATATGGCTTTGTTATTGTTGATGATTACTCTTGTTACACATGGGTACACCTTGTTACTTACAAACATGAAGTGCAGGAAGTCTTCAAACGATTTTCCTCGAGAGCTTTAACCAACTTTGGTGTGAAGATCAAGCACATCAGAAGTGACAATGGCACTGAGTTCAAGAATTTGGGTCTCGATGACTATCTTGATGAACTTGGTATTACTCATGAGTTATCTGCTCCTTATAATCCTTAACAGAATGGCGTCGTGGAGCGCAAGAACAGGACTCTTGCTGAGATGGCTCGCACTATGCTTGATGAGTACAAAACACCTTGTCGTTTCTGGGTTGATGCAATTGATACTGCGTGCCACATCATCAACAGAGTATATCTTCACAAATTCTTCAAGAAAACTGCCTATGAACTCCTCACTGACAAGAAACCCAATGTGAGTTATTTCAAAGTCTTCGGTGCTAAATGCTGGATTAGAGATCCTCATCACAACTCAAAATTTGCACCGAAGGCACATGAAGGTTTTATGCTTGGTTACGGAAAGGACTCGCACACCTACAGAGTCTTCAACAATGTTCTTCACAAGATTGTTGAAACTGTAGATGTGCGGTTCGATGAAACTAATGGCTCACAAAGAGAGCACCTACCTTCTATGATAGATGAACCAGCACCTGAGGATTCTATCAAGTTCAAGGCTACTGAAGATGTCATTCCTACTGAAGAATCTGCTGAAGAATTCATTCCAGAACGTGAAGAACGTCGAGCTGATGCACCTGAGGAAAATGCTGATGAAATTGATGCTAAAGAAAATGCTGATCAAATTCCTCAACGACAACCAGCTCACCCTCGTGTTGCAAAAGAAGTGCAAGTGGAGAAGATCATCGATGACATTAGAGCACCAGGTCCTCTCACCCGCTCAAAAGGTTCACATCTATCTAACTTTTGTGGGCACTATGCCTTTGTCTCCATCACAGAGCCCACTAAGGTAGATGAAGCATTTCTGGAGCCTGAGTGGATTCAGGCCATGCAAGAAGAATTACATCAGTTCAAGCTCAACAACGTCTAGGAACTGGTCAACCGTCCAGATCCTCGCAAGCATAATATCATTGGCACAAAGTGGATCTACCGCAACAAGCAAGATGAAAACGGCCTTGTGGTGAGGAATAAAGCACGTCTAGTAGCTCAAGGCTACACACAGGTTGAAGGAATTGATTTCGATGAGACTTTTGCACCTGTTGCTAGACTTGAAGCTATTCGCATATTACTTGCTTATGCTAACCATCATGATATCATCTTATATCAAATGGATGTGAAAAGTGCATTCCTCAATGGTAAGCTTGAGGAAGAAGTATATGTTGCTCAACCCCCAGGTTTTGAAGATCCAAAGAATCCTGACAAAGTCTTCAGACTCAATAAGGCCCTCTATGGCCTCAAGCAGGCCCCACGGGCGTGGTATGACACGTTGAAGGAATTCTTCATGAAGAATGGCTTCACACCCGGTTCACTCGATCCTACTCTCTTTACTAAATCTTATGATGGTGAACTGTTTGTGTGCCAAATATATGTTGATGATATCATCTTTGGCTGTACTGACCAACGTTATAGTGATGAATTTGCCTATATGATGAGTGAAGAATAGCAAATGTCTATGATGGGAGAGTTGAAATTCTTCTTAGGTCTTCAAATTCGTCAACAGCGCAATGGCATATTCATATCTCAGGAGAAATACCTCAAGGATGTCCTGAACAAATTCAGCATGCAAGATTGCAAAGGCATCAAAATCCCTATGCCCACAAATGGTCAACTATGCACTGATGAAAATGGTATTGACTTCGATCATAAGGTATACCGCTCCATGATTGGTTCTTTATTGTACTTATGTGAATCTAGGCCAGATATAATGCTTAGTGTTTGCATGTGTGCCCGATTTCAAGCTACACCAAAGGAATCACACCATAAGGCTGTGAAGCATATTCTTCGATATCTAGCTCACACACCAACACTAGGATTATGGTATCCCAAGGGCTCGGATTTTGATCTCATTGGATATTCTGACTCTGACTATGCTGGTGATCGTGTGGACCGCAAGTCAACATCTGGTACATGTCATTTCCTCGGACGATCCTTGGTCTGTTTGTCCTCGAAGAAACAGAACTGCGTATCACTGTCTACTGCTAAAGCTGAGTACATTGCTGCTGGTTCTTGCTGTGCTCAACTGCTATGGATGAAGCAAACACTCAAGGACTATGGCGTCAACGTGAAGAGTGTGCCTCTCCTCTGTGACAATGAGAGTGCCATCAAGATTGCTCACAACCCAGTTCAGCACTCGAAGACAAAGCACATTCAGATTCGTCATCATTTTCTTCGCGATCATGTGTTGAAGGGCGACATTTCTATTGATCATGTGAAGACTGAAGAACAGCTAGCCGATATCTTCACAAAGCCCTTGGATGAGAAGAGATTTAGCAAGTTGCGGTGTGAGCTAAATATCTTAGAGTCTTCGAATGTACTTTGAAAAGACACTCATCCTAACACTTATGCAAAAATTGATGACTTAGATGTGCAACACATGAAGAAACGTTTTTTCTTCAATTAATGAAGAATAACACTCTAAGTGTGAAGAAATTAATGAAGAATTTGATTCTCAGAACCCTACGACAATTGTCGCGGTGTCTGAAATCATCATTCTTATACGGTGGGTCACGCCACCACAAAAGTTGAAAATCTTCAATTTGAGTTTTTCCTCATGTTTGAAATTCCTCAGTTGTTCAAATTCTTCAACTTTGCAAAATCTTCACTATTTCCGTCATTTTTCTTCATTGGCTATATATATATATGAGTTTTGTCCTCTACAACATTCACTTATGGCTAATTCTTCAAGTTGTTTTTTTCTGCTAAGTGAATGTGATCGGACCCTTTCCCCTCTATGCTATACTCAATCCAATCTATTCACAAATTCTTCATGTGCGTTCTATTTTAAACTCGTTCAAAATCTTCACTGTGTCCTTGTCAGCTGAAGAAATTGCGAACGGAACGTTAAAACAAATCTTATCCAAATTTTTGGTTTTGCCGCTCAAACCGTTCCGCATCCCATGATGCATTTTTCTATTCACCCGCAATCTTAAACGATCTCCACCTCTCAGTACGTGGGTGACACATGTCATGCGAAGGAGAAGGGTCAGGGGCACATTCGTCTCAAATCTTCGGGCGAACAGTTTTTCACTGCCACTATAAATACCCCCTCACCCCTTCCTCACTTCCTTTACTCCGCTCGATCTCTCTCTCCCGCTCGAGTATCCCAAACCCTAGCGCCGCCGGTACTCCATCGTCGCCGGTGAGGAAGAGCTTCACTGCCTCGACCTCGTCGCCGTCGTACTCGCGCCGACCGCGGAAATCTTCACCTCCGCCGCCGCCGTAGCCGTCTTCCTCCACCAAGTTAGGGCGTGGAAGATCTACACCGACGAACTTCACTTCTCCATCTTTGTGTTCGCCGTGTTCTTCATTCAGGGTAATTAAAAGTTACTTTTACTGCCCACTTTGATTCGAAAGTTTTCTACAAAATCTTCAAAGGTGTTTTATTCTTCAAGTCCTCACACACAAAACACCTCACAAGTCTTCTGTTCTTGATTCATTTCTCTAAGCATTATTTTCTTCAAGATTCCTCAATTGTGTGGATCTTCGATCTATACAACTCTGGAACCTAAGACAAAGCACGCTTAGTGAAATTCTTCAAGACTCATCTGGTCAAATTCCTCAAACTTGTTCTTTTTGAAAAACCTTCTAAGAACGCATATGACCTCTCCAAGTTCTTCGCAACTATACTCTATTCACAGGTACTCATGTCCGCTGCTGAATCACTAGGTTCTCATCAACTTAACTCATTTGCAGCGTTCCTCGAAGAAAAACTGCATACTTCTTCAGAGAATTCGATTGTTCAAATTCCTCAGCTGAAGAAAATGGCAGATGGTAAGAAGCCACAGAAAGGAGGAAAGAAACCTGAGGTCATGACTGCTTTTGAAATACCTGAGGACATTTACAAAGATTACTGCACACCTGATGAAGCCAAGTTTGGCAAAGAAAACAAAAATCAGCGCAAGGTGCGCATACAAAGGATGGAAAGGAGATGGGAACGTGAATGGAGGGAGTACAGATACGTTACTCCAAAGTATATGAAGAAATTCGCTCTCAACCCTCCATGCCCAAGACTTCCACTGGCACCTGGCCAAGTGGCTGATCCCACTAGCGTCAAACGCGGTGAGGACTTTCCTAAAGAATGGGCCAGATGCCAAGCTAAGTTGGCAAGACAAGCCAAAGAAGCAGTGAGGAAATTCAATGAAGACTCTGCTACTGCTGCTGCCACTGAGGCCTCTGTCAAGCCGAGGAAATCTATGCCTAAGAAGCCTGCTCGTAAGCCAAGTGCTTCACCAACAGTGCCCTCACGGCCAAGTTCCTCAGCTGCGCCCTCACGGCCAGGCACTTCAAAATCTTCAAGACCAATTCCTCAAGCTACTCCTGCTCCTTCAAAATCCTCAGCACCTCCTCCAAAGTCCTCAGCTGTTCCGACAAAGTCCCTAGCACCTGCGCATCTGGCCTCATGCCAAAGGACTGTAGGCATCTCTATTGCCTCTGGTGTCTCAGCAAGTTCCTCAGCTGCACCAAATTCTTCATCTGGCCCCACTGAAGGAAATATGCCCTAGAGGCAATAATAAAGTTATTATTTATTTCCTTATATCATGATAAATGTTTATTATTCATGCTAGAATTGTATTACCCGGAAACATAATACTTGTGTGAATACATAGACAAACTAAACGTCACTAGTATGCCTCTACTTAACTAGCTCGTTAATCGAAGATGGTTATGTTTCCTAACCATAGACATGTGTTGTCATTTGATTAACGGGATCACATCATTAGGAGAATGATGTGATTGACATGACCCATTCCATTAGCTTAGCACCCGATCGTTTAGTATGTTGCTATTGCTTTCTTCATGACTTATACATGTTCCTATGACTATGAGATTATGCAACTCCCGTTTGCCGGAGGAAGACTTTGTGTGCTACCTGTTGGGTTTCATAGTAATTTCAAAAAATTTCCTACGCACACGCAAGATCATGTGATGCATAGCAACGAGAAGGGAGAGTGTTGTCTACGAACCCACGCAGACCGACTGTGGAAGCGTTGACACGACGTAGAGGAAGTAGTCGTACGTCTTCACGATCCAACTGATCAAGCACCGAAACTACGGCACCTCCGAGTTCGAGCACACGTTCAGCTCGATGACGATCCCCGGACTCCGATCCAGCAAAGTGTTGGGGAAGAGTTCCGTCAGCACGACGACGTCGTGACGATCTTGATGTACTGCAGCAGCAGGGCTTCGCCTAAACTCCGCTACAGTATTATCGAGGAATATGGTGGCAGGGGGCACCGCACACGGCTAAGGAATAGATCACGTGGATCAACTTGTGTCTGTCTGGGGTGCCTTTGCCTCAGTATATAAAGGAGCCAAGGGGGAGGGGGTCGCCGGCCAGGAGGAGGGCGCAGGAGGAGTCCTACTCCTCCCGGGAGTAGGACTCCCCCCCAATCCTAGTTGGACTAGGATTCCCTGAGGGGGAAAGAGAGAGAGGGGGGCCGACCACCTCTCCTAGTCCTAATAGGACTAGGGGAAGGGGGGAGGCGCGGCCACCTTGGTCTGCCCCTTTCTCCTTTCCACTAAGGCCCATTAAGGCCCATATGGCTCCCGGGGGGTTCCGGTAACCTCCCGGTACTCCGGTAAAATCCCGATTTCACCCGGAACACTTCCGATGTCCAAATGTAGGCTTCCAATATATCAATCTTTACGTCTCGACCATTTCGAGACTCCTCGTCATGTCCGTGATCACATCCGGGACTCCGAACAACCTTCGGTACATCAAAATGCATAAACTCATAATATAACTGTCATCGTAACCTTAAGCGTGCGGACCCTACGGGTTCGAGAACAATGTAGACATGATCGAGACACGTCTCCGGTCAATAACCAATAGCGGGACCTGGATGCCCATATTGGCTCCTACATATTCTACGAAGATCTTTATCGGTCAGACCGCATAACAACATACGTTGTTCCCTTTGTCATCGGTATGTTACTTGCCCGAGATTCGATCGTCGGTATTCCAATACCTAGTTCAATCTCGTTACCGGCAAGTCTCTTTACTCGTTCTGTAATACATCATCCCGCAACTAACTCATTTAGTTGCAATGCTTGCAAGGCTTAAGTGATGTGCATTACCGAGAGGGCCCAGAGATACCTCTCCGACAATCGGAGTGACAAATCCTAATCTCGAAATACGCCAACCCAACATCTACCTTTGGAGACACCTGTAATGCTCCTTTATAATCACCCAGTTACATTGTGACGTTTGGTAGCACCCAAAGTGTTCCTCCGGCAAATGGGAGTTGCATAATCTCATAGTTATAGGAACATGTATAAGTCATGAAGAAAGCAATAGCAACATACTAAACGATCGGGTGCTAAGCTAATGGAATGGGTCATGTCAATCAGACCATTCAACTAATGATGTGACCTCGTTAATCAAATAACAACTCATTGTTCATGGTTAGGAAACATAACCATCTTTGATTAACGAGCTAGTCAAGTAGAGGCATACTAGTGACACTTTGTTTGTCTATGTATTCACACATGTATTATGTTTCCGGTTAATACAATTCTAGCATGAATAATAAACATTTATCATGATTATAAGGAAATAAATAATAACTTTATTATTGCCTCTAGGGCATATTTCCTTCAGTCTCCCACTTGCACTAGAGTCAATAATCTAGATTACACCGTAATGATTCTAACACCCATGGAGCCTTGGTGCTGATCATGTTTTGCTCGTGGAAGAGGCTTAGTCAATGGGTCTGCAACATTCAGATCCGTATGTATCTTGCAAATCTCTATGTCTCCCACCTGGACTAGATCCCGGATGGAATTGAAGCGTCTCTTGATGTGCTTGGTCCTCTTGTGAAATCTGGATTCCTTTGCCAAGGCAATTGCACCAGTATTGTCACAAAAGATTTTCATTGGACCCGATGCACTAGGTATGACACCTAGATCGGATATGAACTCCTTCATCCAGACTCCTTCGTTTGCTGCTTCCGAAGCAGCTATGTACTCCGCTTCACATGTAGATCCCGCTATGACGCTTTGTTTAGAACTGCACCAACTGACAGCTCCACCGTTTAATGTAAACACGTATCCGGTTTGCGATTTAGAATCGTCCGAATCAGTGTCAAATCTTGCATCAACGTAACCTTTTACGACGAGCTCTTTGTCACCTCCATATACGAGAAGCATATCCTTAGTCCTTTTTAGGTATTTCAGGATGTTCTTGACCGCTGTCCAGTGATCCACTCCTGGATTACTTTGGTACCTCCCTGCTAGACTTATAGCAAGGCACACATCAGGTCTGGTACACAACATTGCATACATGATAGATCCTATTGCTGATGCATAGGGGACATCTTTCATATTCTCTCTATCTTCTGCAGTCGTCGGGCATTGAGTCTTACTCAATCTCACACCTTGTAACACAGGCAAGAATCCTTTCTTTGCTTGATCCATTTTTAACTTCTTCAAAATTTTGTCAAGGTATGTTGTTTGTGAAAGTCCAATTAAGCGTCTTGATCTATCTCTATAGATCTTAATGCCTAATATGTAAGCAGCTTCACTGAGGTCTTTCATTGAAAAACTCTTATTCAAGTATCCCTTTATGCTATCCAGAAATTCTATATCATTTCCAATTAACAATATGTCATCCACATATAATATCAGAAATGCTACAGAGCTCCCACTCACTTTCTTGTAAATACAGGCTTCTCCAAAAGTCTGTATAAAACCAAATGCTTTGATCACACTATCAAAACGTTTATTCCAACTCCGAGAGGCTTGCACCAGTCCATAAATGGATCGCTGGAGCTTGCACACTTTGTTAGCTCCCTTTGGATCGACAAAACCTTCTGGTTGCATCATATACAACTCTTCTTCCAGAAATCCATTCAGGAATGCAGTTTTGACATCCATCTGCCAAATTTCATAATCATAAAATGCGGCAATTGCTAACATGATTCGGACAGACTTAAGCATTGCTACGGGTGAGAAGGTCTCATCATAGTCAATCCCTTGAACTTGCCGAAAACCTTTTGCGACAAGTCGAGCTTTGTAGACAATAACATTACCGTCAGCGTCAGTCTTCTTCTTGAAGATCCATTTATTCTTAGTTGCTTGCCGATCATCGGGCAAGTCAACCAAAGTCCATACTTTGTTCTCATACATGGATCCCATCTCAGATTTCATGGCTTCAAGCCACTTTGCGGAATCTGGGCTCACCATCGCTTCTTCATAGTTCATAGGTTCATCATGATCTAGTAGCATGACTTCCAGAACAGAATTACCGTACCACTCTGGTGCGGATCTTACTCTGGTTGATCTACGAGGTTCAGTAGTATCTTGTTCTGAAGTTTCATGATCATCATCATTAGATTCCTCACTGACTGGTGTAGGTGTCGCAGAAACAGTTTTCTATGATGTACTACTTTCCAATAAGGGAGCAGGTACAGTTACCTCGTCAAGTTCTACTTTCCTCCCACTCACTTCTTTCGAGAGAAACTCCTTCTCCAGAAAATTTCCAAATTTAGCAACAAAAGTCTTGCCTTCGGATCTGTGATAGAAGGTGTATCCAATAGTTTCCTTTGGATATCCTATGAAGACACATTTCTCCAATTTGGGTTCGAGCTTATCAGGTTGAAGCTTTTTCACATAAGCATCACAGCCCCAAACTTTTAGAAACGACAACTTTGGTTTCTTGCCAAACCACAGTTCATAAGGCGTCGTCTCAACGGATTTTGATGGTGCCCTATTTAATGTGAATGCGGCCGTCTCTAGAGCGTATCCCCAAAACGATAGTGGTAAATTAGTAAGAGACATCATAGATCGCACCATATCCAGTAAAGTATGATTACGACGTTCGGACACACCATTACGCTGAGGTGTTCCGGGTGGCGTGAGTTGCGAAACTATTCCATAATTTTTCAAATGTACACCAAACTCGTAACTCAAATATTCTCCTCCACGATCAGATCGTAGAAACTTTATTTTCTTGTTACGATGATTTTCAACTTCACTCTGAAATTCTTTGAACTTTTCAAATATTTCAGACTTATGTTTCATTAAGTAGATATACCCATATCTGCTTAAATCATTTGTGAAGGTGAGAAAATAACGATATCCGCCACGAGCCTCAATATTCATCGGACCACATACATCTGTATGTATGATTTCCAACAAATCTGTTGCTCTCTCCATAGTACCGGAGAACAGTGTTTTGGTCATCTTGCCTATGAGGCACGGTTCGCAAGTACCAAGTGATTCATAATCAAGTGGTTCCAAAAGTCCATCAGAATGGAGTTTCTTCATGCGCTTTACACCGATATGACCTAAACGGCAGCGCCACAAATAAGTTGCACTATCATTATCAACTCTGCATCTTTTGGCTTCAACATTATGAATATGTGTGTTACTACTATCGAGATCCAACAAGAATAGACCACTCTTCAAGGGTGCATGACCATAAAAGATATTACTCATATAAATAGAACAACCATTATTCTCTGATTTAAATGAATAACTGTCTCGCATCAAACAAGATCCAGATATAATGTTCATGCTTAACGCTGGCACCAAATAACAATTATTTAGGTCTAATACTAATCCCGAAGGTAGATGTAGAGGTAGCGTGCCGACTGCGATCACATTGACTTTGGAACCGTTTACCACGCGCATCGTCACCTCGTCCTTAACCAATCTTCGTTTGATCCGTAGTCCCTGTTTCGAGTTGCAAATATTAGCAACAGAACCAGTATCAAATACCCAGGTGCTACTGCGAGCATTAGTAAGGTACACATCAATAACATGTATATCACATATACCTTTGTTCACCTTGCCATCCTTCTTATCCGCCAAATACTTGGGGCAGTTCCGCTTCCAGTGACTAGTCTGCTTGCAATAGAAGCACTTAGTTTCAGGCTTAGGTCCAGGTTTGGGTTTCTTCTCTTGAGTAGCAACTTGCTTGCCGCTCTTTTTGAAGTTCCCCTTCTTCTTCCCTTTCCCCTTTTTCTTGAAACTAGTGGTCTTGTTGACCATCAACACTTGATGCTCCTTCTTGATTTCTACCTCCGCAGCTTTCAGCATCGCGAAGAGCTCGGGAATAGTCTTGTTCATCCCTTGCATATTATAGTTCATCATGAAGCTCTTGTAGCTTGGTGGCAGTGATTGAAGAATTCTGTCAATGACGCAATCATCTGGAAGATTAACTCCCAATTGAATCAAGTGATTATTATACCCAGACATTTTGAGTATATGTTCACTGACAGAACTGTTCTCCTCCATCTTGCAGCTATAGTACTTATTGGAGACTTCATATCTCTCAATCCGGGCATTTGCTTGAAATATTAACTTCAACTCCTGAAACATCTCATATGCTCCATGACGTTCAAAACGTCGTTGAAGTCCCGATTCTAAGCCGTAAAGCATGGCACACTGAACTATCGAGTAGTCATCAGCTTTGCTCTGCCAGACGTTCATAACATCCGGCGTTGCTCCTGCAGCAGGCCTGGCACCCAGCGGTGCTTCCAGGACATAATTCTTCTGTGCAGCAATGAGGATAATCCTCAAGTTACGGACCCAGTCCGTGTAACTGCTACCATCATCTTTCAACTTTGCTTTCTCAAGGAACGCATTAAAATTCAACGGAACAACAGCACGAGCCATCTATCTACAATCAAACATAAGCAAGCAAGATACTAATCAGGTACTAAGTTTCATGATAAATTTAAGTTCAGTTAACCAAGTTAATTAAAGAACTCCCACTTAGATAGACATCCCTCTAATCCTCTAAGTGATTACGTGATCCAAATCAACTAAACCATAACCGATCATCACGTGAGATGGAGTAGTTTTCAATGGTGAACATCGTTATGTTGATCATATCTACTATATGATTCATGCTCGACCTTTCGGTCTCCGTGTTCCGAGGCCATATCTGTATATGCTTGGCTCGTCAAGTATAACCTGAGTATTCCGCTTGTGCAACTGTTTTGCACCCGTTGTATTTGAACGTAGAACCTATCACACCCGATCATCACGTGGTGTCTCAGCACGAAGAACTTCCGCAACGGTGCATACTCAGGGAGAACACTTCTTGATAATTTAGTGAGAGATCATCTTATAATGCTACCGTCAATCAAAGCAAGATAAGATGCATAAAAGGATAAACATCACATGCAATCAATATAAGTGATATGATATGGCCATCATCATCTTGTGCTTGTGATCTCCATCTCCGAAGCACCGTCGTGACCACCATCGTCACCGGCGTGACACCTTGATCTCCATCGTAGCATCGTTGTCGTCTCGCCAAGCTTATGCTTCCACGACTATCACTACCGCTTAGTAATAAAGTAAAGCATTACATCGCGATTTCATTGCATACAATAAAGCGACAACCATAAGGCTCCTGCCAGTTGCCGATAACTCGGTTACAAAACATGATCATCTCATACAATAAAATTCAGCATCATGTCTTGACCATATCACATCACAACATGCCCTGCAAAAACAAGTTAGACGTCCTCTACTTTGTTGTTGCAAGTTTTATGTGGCTGCTACGGGCTTAAGCAAGAACCAATCTCACCTACGCATCAAAACCACAACGATAGTTTGTCAAATAGACTCCGTTTTAACCTTCGCAAGGACCGGGCGTAGCCATACTTGGTTCAACTAAAGTTGGAGAGACAGTCGCCCGCAAGCCACCTATGTGCAAAGCATGTCGGGGGAACCGGTCTCGCGTAAGCGTACGCGTAATGTTGGTCCGGGTCGTCTCGTCCAACAATGCCGCCAAACCAAAGTGTGACATGCCGGTAGGCAGTATGACTTATATCGCCCACAACTCACTTGTGTTCTACTCGTGCATATAACATCAACATAAATAACCTAGGCTCGGATGCCACTGTTGGGTTTCATTGTAATTTCAAAAAATTTCCTATGCACACGCAAGATCATGTGATGCATAGCAACGAGAAGGGAGAGTGTTGTCTACGTACCCACGCAGACCGACTGCGGAAGCATTGACACGACGTAGAGGAAGTAGTCGTACGTCTTCACGATCCAACCGATCAAGCACCGAAACTACGGCACCTCCGAGTTCGAGCACACGTTCAGCTCGATGACGATCCCCGGACTCCGATCCAGCAAAGTGTCGGGGAAGAGTTCCGTCAGCACGATGGCGTGGTGACGATCTTGATGTACTACAGCAGCAGGGCTTCGCCTAAACTCCGCTACAGTGTTATCGAGGAATATGGTGGCAGGGGGCACCACACACGGCTAAGGAATAGATCACGTGGATCAACTTGTGTCTGTCTGGGGTGCCTCTGCCTCAGTATATAAAGGAGCCAAGGGGGAGGGGGCCGCCGGCCAGGAGGAGGGCGCAAGAGGAGTCCTACTCCTCCCGGGAGTAGGACTCCCCCCCAATCCTAGTTGGACTAGGATTCCCTGAGGGGGAAAGAGAGAGAGGGGGGCCGGCCACCTCTCCTAGTTCTAATAGGACTAGGGGAAGGGGGGAGGCGCGCGGCCACCTTGGGCTGCCCCTTTCTCCTTTCCACTAAGGCCCATTAAGGCCCATATGGCTCCCGGGGGGTTCCGGTAACCTCCCGGTACTCCGGTAAAATCCCGATTTCACCCGGAACACTTCCGATGTCCAAATGTAGGCTTGCAATATATCAATCTTTACGTCTCGACCATTTCGAGACTCTTCGTCATGTCCGTGATCACATCAGGGACTCCGAACAACCTTCGGTACATCAAAATGCATAAAATCATAATATAACTGTCATCGTAACCTTAAGCGTGCGGACCCTACGGGTTCGAGAACAATGTAGACATGACCGAGACAAGTCTCCGGTCAATAACCAATAGCGGGACCTGGATGCCCATATTGGCTCCTACATATTCTACGAAGATATTTATCGGTCAGACCGCATAACAACATACGTTGTTCCCTTTGTCATCGGTATGTTACTTGCCCGAGATTTGATCGTTGATGTTCCAATACCTAGTTCAATCTCGTTACCGGCAAGTCTCTTTACTCGTTCTGTAATACATCATCCCGCAACTAACTCATTTAGTTGCAATGCTTGCAAGGCTTAAGTGATGTGCATTACCGAGAGGGCCCAGAGATACCTCTCCGACAATCGGAGTGACAAATCCTAATCTCGAAATACGCAAACCCAACATCTACCTTTGGAGACACCTGTAATGCTCCTTTATAATCACCAAGTTACGTTGTGACGTTTGGTAGCACCCAAAGTGTTCCTCCGGCAAACGGGAGTTGCATAATCTCATAGTTATAGGAACATGTATAAGTCATGAAGAAAGCAATAGCAACATACTAAACGATCGGGTGCTAAGCTAATGGAATGGGTCATGTCAATCAGACCATTCAACTAATGATGTGACCTCGTTAATCAAATAACAACTCATTGTTCATGGTTAGGAAACATAACCATCTTTGATTAACAAGCTAGTCAAGTAGAGGCATACTAGTGACACTTTGTTTGTCTATGTATTCACACATGTATTATGTTTCCGGTTAATACAATTCTAGCATGAATAATAAACATTTATCATGATTATAAGGAAATAAATAATAACTTTATTATTGCCTCTAGGGCATATTTCCTTCTCTACCAAACGTCACAACGTAACTGGGTGATTATAAAGGAGCTCTACAGGTGTCTCCAACGGTACATGTTGGGTTGGCGTATTTCGAGATTAGGATTTGTCACTCCGATTGTCGAAGAGGTATCTCTGGGCCCTCTCGGTAATGCACATCACATAAGCCTTGCAAGCATTGCAACTAATGAGTTAGTTGCGAGATGATGTATTACAGAAACGAGTAAAGAGACTTGCCGGTAACGAGATTGAACTAGGTATTGAGATACCGACGATCGAATCTCGGGCAAGTAACATACCGATGACAAAGGGAACAATGTATGTTGTTATGCGGTCTGACCGATAAAGATCTTCGTAGAATATGTGGGAGCCAATATGAGCATCCAGGTTCCGCTATTGGTTATTGACCAGAGACGTGTCTCGGTCATGTCTACATTGTTCTCGAACCCGTAGGGTCCGCACGCTTAACGTTACAATGACAATTTCATTATGAGTTTATATATTTTGAGGTAGCGAAGTTTGTTCGGAGTCCTGGATGTGATCACGGACATGACGAGGAGTCTCGAAATGGTCGAGACATAAAGATCGATATATTGGACGGCTATATTCAGACACCGGAAGTGTTCCGGGTTATTTCAGAGAAAACCGGAGTGCCGGAGGGTTACCGGAACCCCCCGGGAGAAGTAATGGGCCTCATGGGCCCTAGTGGAGAGAGAGAGGGGCGGCCAAGGTGGGCCGCGCCCCCCCTCCCCCTCTGGTCCGAATTGGACTAGGAGAGGGGGGGCGGCGCCCCCCTTTCCTTCTCCCTCTCCCCCTTCCTTTCCCCCTCCTAGTAGGAGTAGGAAAGAGGGGAGTCCTACTCCTACTAGGAGGAGGACTCCTCCTCCTTGGCGCGCCCACAAGGGCCGGCCGGCCTCCCCCCTTGCTCCTTTATATACAGGGGCAGGGGGCACCTCTAGACACACAAGTTGATCTTCGTGATCGTTCTCTTAGCCGTGTGCGGTGCCCCCCTCCACCATAATCCTCGATAATATTGTAGCGGTGCTTAGGCGAAGCCCTGCGACGGTAGAACATCAAGATCGTCACCAGGCCATCATGCTGACGGAACTCTTCCCCGACACTTTGCTGGATCGGAGTCCGGGGATCGTCATCGAGCTAAACGTGTGCTAGAACTCGGAGGTGCCGTAGTTTCGGTGCTTGATCGGTCGGGCCGTGAAGACGTACGACTACATCAACCACGTTGTCATAACGCTTCCGCTGTCGGTCTACGAGGGTATGTAGACAACACTCTCCCCTCTCGTTGCTATGCATCACCATGATCTTGCATGTGCGTAGGAATTTTTTTGAAATTACTACGTTCCCCAACAGTGGCATCCGAGCCTAGGTTTTATGTGTTGATGTTATATGCACGATTAGAACACAAGTGAGTTGTGGGCGATATAAGTCATACTGCTTACCAGTATGTCATACTTTGGTTCGGCGGTATTGTTGGATGAAGCGGCCCGGACCGACATTACGCGTACGCTTACACGAGACTGGTTCTACCGTCGTGCTTTGCACACAGGTGGCTGGCGGGTGTCAGTTTCTCCAACTTTAGTTGAACCGAGTGTGGCTACGCCCGGTCCTTGCGAAGGTTAAAACAACACCAACTTGACAAACTATCGTTGTGGTATTATGCGTAGGTAAGATTGGTTCTTGCTTAAGCCCGTAGCAGCCACGTAAAACTTGCAACAAACAAAGTAGAGGACGTATAACTTGTTTTTGCAGGGCATGTTGTGATGTGATATGGTCAAGACATGATGCTTAATTTTATTGTATGAGATGATCATGTTTTGTAACCGAGTTATCAGCAACTGGCAGGAGCCATATGGTTGTCGCTTTATTGTATGCAATGCAATCGCCCTGTAATGCTTTACTTTATCACTAAGCGGTAGCGATAGTCGTAGAAGCATAAGATTGGCGAGACGACAACGATGCTACGATGGAGATCAAGGTGTCGCGCCGGTGACGATGGTGATTATGACGGTGCTTCGAAGATGGAGATCACAAGCACAAGATGATGATGGCCATATCATATCACTTATATTGATTGCATGTGATGTTCATCTTTTATGCATCTTATCTTGCTTTGATTGACGATAGCATTTTAAGATGATCTCTCACTAATTATAAATAAGTGTTCTCCCTGAGTATGCACCATTGCGAAAGTTCTTCGTGCTGAGACACCATGTGATGATCGGGTGTGATAGGCTCTACGTTCAACTATAACAGGTGCAAAACAGTTGCACACGCGGAATACTCAGGTTATACTTGACGAGCCAAGCATATACAGATATGGCCTCGAAACACAGAGACCGAAAGGTCGAGCGTGAATCATATAGTAGATATGATCAACATAGTGATGTTCACCAATGAAACTAATCCATCTCATGTGATGATCGGACATGGTTTAGTTGATTTGGATCACGTGATCACTTAGAGGATTAGAGGGATGTCTATCTAAGTGGGAGTTCTTTAGTAATATGATTAATTGAACTTAAATTTATCATGAATGTGACGCCCCCGATTTAATCGTACACTAATCATGCACGCAAATGTGTACGATCAAGATCAGGGACTCACGGGAAGATATCACAACACAACTCTAAAACATAAATAAGTCATACAAGCATCATAATACAAGCCAGGGGCCTCGAGGGCTCGAATACAAGTGCTCGATCATAGACGAGTCAGCGGAAGCAACAATATCTGAGTACAGACATAAGTTAATCAAGTTTGCCTTAAGAAGACTAGCACAAACTGGGATATAGATCGAAAGAGGCGCAGGCCTCCTGCCTGGGATCCTCCTAACTACTCCTGGTCGTCGTCAGCGGACTGCACGTAGTAGTAGGCACCTCCGGTGTAGTAGGGGTCATCGTCGAGGGTGGCGTCTGGCTCCTGGACTCCAGCATCTGGTTGCGACAACCAGGTAGAAGGGAAAGGGGAAGAAGGGGGGAGAAAGCAACCATGAGTACTCATCCAAAGTACTCGCAAGCAAGGAGCTACACTACATATGCATGGGTATATGTGTAAAGAGGCCATATCAGTGGACTGAACTGCAGAATGCCAGAATAAGAGGGGGATAGCTAATCCTGTCGAAGACTACGCTTCTGGCAGCCTCCGTCTTGCAGCATGTAGAAGAGAGTAGATTGAAGTCCTCCAAGTAGCATCTCCAAGTAGCATATCCAGGTAGCATCTCCAAGCGCATCTCCAGTCGCATCGCATAGCATAATCCTACCCGGCGATCCTCTCCTCGTCGCCCTGCGGAAAAGCGATCACCGGGTTGTCTGTGGAACTTGGAAGGGTGTGTTTTATTAAGTATCCGGTTCTAGTTGTCATAAGGTCAAGGTACAACTCCAAGTCGTCCTGTTACCGAAGATCACGGCTATTCGAATAGATTAACTTCCCTGCAGGGGTGCACCACATAACCCAACACGCTTGATCCCATTTGGCCGGACACACTTTCCTGGGTCATGCCCGGCCGCGGAAGATCAACACGTCGCAGCCCCACCTAGGCAAAACAGAGAGACCAGCACGCCGGTCTAAACCTAAGCGCACAGGGGTCTGGGCCCATCGCCCATAGCACACCTGCACGTTGCGAGGGCGGCCGAAAGCAGACCGAGCCTAGTGGCGTTCCAGTCCAATTCGGCGCGCGCCGCTCCGTCGCTGGCGTCTGAAGTGCTTCGGCTGATACCACGACGTCGGGATACCCATAACTACTCCCACGTAGATGGTTAGTGCGTATAGGCTCGTAGCCGACTCAGATCAAATACCAAGATCTCGTTAAGCGTGTTAAGTATCCGCGAACACCGAACAGGGCCAGGCCCACCTGTCTCCTAGGTGGTCTCAACCTGCCCTGCCGCTCCGCCACAAAGTAACAGTCGGGGGCCGTCGGGAACTCAGGCCCACCACTACCTGGATGGAGCCACCTGTCCTTTCAGCCCCCTCGTCAGAATCACTTGCGGGTACTCAATGAGCTGACCCGACTTTAGTCACCATCTGTATAGTATGTATGTATGTATAGTATATACCCGTGATCACCTCCCAAGTGATCACGGCCCGATAGTATAGCAAGGCAGACTGACAAGAATGTAGGGCCAATGATGATAAACTAGCACCCTATACTAAGCATTTAGGATTGCAGGTAAGGTATCAACAGATGTAGCGACAATGTCAGGCTATGCATCAGAATAGGATTAACGAAAGCAGTAACATGCTACACTACTCTAATGCAAGCAGTATAGAGGAGAATAGGCGATATCTGGTGATCAAGGGGGGGGGCTTGCCTGGTTGCTCTGGCAAGAGAGAGGGGTCGTCAACTCCGTAGTCGAACTGGGGCGTCAGCATCGTCACGAGGTCTACCGAAGAGAAGAGGGGGGAGAAACAGTAAATACATAGCAAGCAAGTGCATAACAGGATAACAGGCAGAGCTAGACGTGTTCTAACGCGGTAGGAGGTGATACCGGTGAAGGGGGGAAGCATCCGGGAAGTATTCCCGGGGTTCCGTGTTTTCGGGCAGAGGAGCCGGAGGGGGAAAGTTGCGGGTTCGATAGGTTAGGGGTGTGTGGCGGACGAACGGACTGCGTATCCGGATTCGTCCCGTCGTTCTGAGCAACTTTCATGTTGAAAATATTTTAATCTGAGTTACGGATTAAAAGATATGATTTTCTAAAGATTTTATTAGTTTCTAGAATTTAACTAATTAATTAATTAACTCGAAAAATGGATTTATGACGTCAGCATGAGGTCATGCTGACGTCAACAGTCAACAGAGTTGACTTGGTCAACCTGTCATGTGGGTCCCGTTCGTCAGTGACTGTTAACTAATTACCCTAGTTTAGTTTAATTAACAGTAGTTAATTAGGTTAATTAGCCATTAGGTTAATTAATCAGGATTAATTAAATTAATTATTTACTTAATTAATTATTTAATTAATTAATTTTATTCATTTTCATTTTTACTAATTATATTTATTTAATTCCCTTTTTCCTTTTTTTT
>NC_041388.1:352946886-352952999 GCF_002162155.2 Triticum dicoccoides | reverse complement strand
TTCCCTTTTTCTCCTTTTGTTTTATTTTTCTTTTCTTATTTTTCCTTTTCTGTTTTAATTCATTTAATAATATCCAGACACTTTACAAAAATGTGTGCACCCCACCATAATTAACTTTGTAATATTAGACAACCCCCGAACATTTTAGTTTTAATTCCTGAAAACTTTTATTGTCATTATAATCTTGAATTTTAATTTCGAAACCGTTTCGATCTAACCCGTGGTTAACTACAATGACAGAGGTGACGTGGCACCATCACGTGAGATTACTGTAGCATGATTATCCGGGTGTTACAAATCTCCTCCACTACAAGAAATCTCGTCCCGAGATTTAGGAGGGGAGTAAGGGGGGAAGGTCTGGTAACGAATATAGCGGGTCTTCTCATCCTGGCTTGCTCTTCTCGAAGAAGTTGATTTATTACATTGATGTCTTCAGTCCTCTGCTTCAGGTCATCATGATGAAGTTTGTCGTCCTTCCTTCGGTATCTCCATCGTACCTACGTAAAAATAAGGGGGTATTCCGGGAGAACGAACCTCTACCAGGTTGACTATCTGGTCGATATCATCGAGGAAGGTGGCAGAAAGTAACTCCCGAATTGAAACTTAAGGAAATATCGAGAGCAAAGTAATGAGGTTTCATGGGAAGTTTCGAGCGAGCAGGCAACCGTTCGATGCCTGAAACAGGGCGTGAAAGGGGCTCAAAGCAATCGGGAATAAGTATTGCATCCGATACAGAATAGATCAACAGGCGGGTGGCCCGTGAATTACATAGAAAGTCAAGCACGAGGGATAACTTTGACAACAGGGTGTACAGGAGAGTCAGGTTTCGATCCTATGGATCTGTGGGTTATGGGCCCACCATGTGGTTGAAAGTAGGAAGGGGGCCGACACCTTGCACGGTCACGATAGTAAGGCGTGTTAGAGGGTAGCCTATCAGTTATGTCGGCAACAACATCGATACCAAGGGCGAGGGACGAAGAGAACCATTTTCCTGCTCGTTGAACGAGGCGGGCCAATAGGCAAAGTTCTCGTCCATCGGTGGTTACCGGAATGTTTTCAACAATAGTAACAGGGTCTTGCTGACAGAGTTGTACACCGAGGTGTTTACATAAGCAGGAGAACATTACTGCTTAGATCATATAGATCACAAGAAAGGTTAAACAAAACAATATAAAGGAAAAGGTGATCATCAGATCAAATAGAACAATGGAATGGAAAATATGTTTAAACACATATTTCGAGGGTATATCCTTCCCAAGAACAAGCAGAGCAAGATATCCATGACATGATATAAAGTAGAAAACCATTTAGGTAAGGGGGGAGGAATCTCATGATATTACTCATACAACGGTGTTAGGATAATTGATAATTAAAATATAGCATCGTGCTTCAAACGTGCCAGTTGAAAATCGGAGTACCATTGACATGCTTCGAGATAGCAGTGACATGGTCTTCAGGTGAAGATCAGACTTTGGAAACACGAAGGATCCATCAAGAATAACTTGTAGAATAAGTCTTACAATTTCCTCGGGGAAGAATGGCTAAACTTGCTAAAAAGGATACTACAATAATAGGTCCTCCACCCAGGGGGGGTGCTAGGCATGACATCATGTTACCGGGTCATCAAAGGACCAATGTTATAACTCTTGAAAATATGTTCCAACCATCATATCTGATGGAGATTCAGATATGATGGGTGTCAGGATACCTCAGGCTCAGGATGCCTGAGAAGAAAGGTGCAACACAAATTGATGGGATGACACTGTAAGATTCTCGGGAAATGAACTAAGAAGTGATTTCCGTTAACAAGAGTTCATCATTAACCCAAGGAGAGGATGATGAGGTGGCTGATGGACTCAGCGATAATTCAACGAGGTATCCAAAAGATGGATCTCCACAATTATGTGGATAAGGGGATAAAATCTGTCAGATTAAACAATAAAATGGGATATGCTCGAGGAAAACATACATAATTAAACATTGGTTGAATGGTGCGCCCGAAATACGGGTTGGGTTGCACGACCAATGTCGGAATGGTGATTCAATAATCAATAGACTAAGAATGAACTTTCGACCATTAACTTCAAAGAAATAGGGTTGTTAGAAGGAAAGAATCCAAACAACACCGTTCACTTGTTGGAATTAACACGGGGACCAAGAAAGAATGGTGATGGTGAGAAGTATTTCTATGTCAAGAATTCTCACGAGGTGGAACAAATCTCAGAAAATTCTTGACATAAAGGATGGCAATATTCCAAGGTAAAGAAGAACAATGGCTGGATAGCAAGGAACTCAAGGTATAACACCAAACATGAACAAGCTTGTGTTGGTGGGAAGGCAATAAAGTGGTCGATGATAATACAATTCATCAAGGGCAAGGATGGTATTTCTCATCATGAATTCAATTGATATCCTGGATGAGCTCAGAATGTTGATGATCACGACACCTTTGTCGCGAGAGTTCATGAAGATGTAATCGATCGGCGACGACATCAAGTCAAAGTAATGATGAAGTGAAAGGTTATTGGAACCAAGGGTACGACACAAACTCGAACTCAAGCTTGTTGTTTAAGGTGAAATGATATGATGAGGAAGATCAACGTAAGCTTAGCTCATCGCCAAATAATTGTGCTACGGGAAGAAGGACCCGGTAGCACAGTTAAAATTTAGCATGATAATGATACAGCCGATCAGGCTAGGAATGATGTGATCGGGTACAAACTCGTACTTATAGAAGCTTACCGAAGAGTTGTTGAACCGTAGTGTGGACTCGGTTCCGTTATCGGTGTCTTTGAGTGTTTAATAACTCAGAGCCCGCGAAAAATTGGAATCAGTGGGAAGGTAGCACTTGATGAAGAACTCATAAAAAAGTTATGCAGTTCCATGATAATCTCGAGATACTAGGGGGGTAATACTTGACACAAGATCAAAGTAAAGGTTGGACTGGTGTATTGATCCATAGATGACAATTGTTTTAACTTGTCCGAGAAATGAGATCAAAGAAGAACAATCATGGTCGGAACCACGGTTGCAACAGGCCAGATCCTAGATATAAGATGAACTTATACCAAAGGAATAATTTATTTAAGAGAAGCTTTAATGATAAGATCTACATCGTGTCCATGGGCATGAACACAAGTTCAAGGTCGACTCCCACTTCTCCAATGCATAACCTTTCATTCACTTCTCACGTTCGATGAAGTTGTAGTGTTGAAATTTTATCTGGTGAAGCACCAGAAGAGTATGACTCGTGAAAACTTTCGGGTTCACACGGTTTAGAGAAGGCATATGTTCAACCCATAGGGGCTTCTTAGAAACATATACCACAAGTTTCAAGAGTAATTAACACAAGCCCGAAAGCAGAGCATGGTTGGCCAAGCAGAGGATACAACTTAACAAAGGCATTATGTATCAGGGGAAGAACTCACAAGGTGATCAAATGTGTAGGACACTGTCGGATAACAATCCAACAAAGGACTTGATGGTCCACAAAGGATCTGATACGAGTATCGGTACTCAACTAGAGGAAGAAGAATGCAAGGAGATCAGATTATAGAAACAACTGACTAACTCAATTGTCAAATGCAAAGGAATTATGATTTCCAAATCAAGGGATCAGAAGCAATGCTCTGATTAGGGATGGATAAGCTGAATAGCCTTAGGGTAAAATCAACGACAATTGGATTGGTCGAGAACCAATTCCAGTTAAAAGAATGGAAGCTCAGCCGGAAAGGTAATTTATAAGGATCAATGATGATTGCGTGTATTCGCAACATATTGAGTCAACAGACTCAAAATGATAATGACAAGGAATGTCAATAAGATTTATATACTTATGGGATTAATCATAATGAAAGCAAACAAGAAATTCCAGAGCAATAGGTTGCTGAGGATTTTCGGAATATCGGGTGGTATTTCGAAGACTTTTGTGTAACACATGAACAACTAGGGGATGAGCGGATACTCGATAAGTGCGAGAATTAACCGTAGGGGTATTCAAATGACAAAGAACAGCAAGGCAGTAAGCTCAAGGGATTATCGAAACAACGACGAGTTTTTCAGGGTATCTTGTAATAACAAGACCACTGGGGATGAATGTAAGAATAACAAATGCAAGTAGTTATCCATAACGGTTTGCGGTGGAAGGTGAATTGCAAACGCGATGTACACAAGTTCTCGGGTTAACAGCGGAGAGTATCTTCAGGGTCTTCTGGTGCAGCAGACGATCATTAGTAATAAGGGGCTCTCCGGGTGAAAGTGATAATGAGATCCTAATGTTAGATTTAGTAAACTTCATTTAACCAGAATAGAGGAGAGATCAGAGTCCCAGAGTAAAGGTCGAGGAGTAAAAGATCCTACTACCACCCAATGGCGACGTGTGCCCGTAAGACACACAGCCATGTTAGTAAAAGTTTTTGCAACGTCTAGACTCGACTTCGGCCAAGGAGTGTGGAAGGGGGATTCCTACAGGCAGTCGGCTCTGATACCAACTTGTGACGCCCCCGATTTAATCGTACACTAATCATGCACGCAAATGTGTACGATCAAGATCAGGGACTCACGGGAAGATATCACAACACAACTCTAAAACATAAATAAGTCATACAAGCATCATAATACAAGCCAGGGGCCTCGAGGGCTCGAATACAAGTGCTCGATCATAGACGAGTCAGCGGAAGCAACAATATCTGAGTACAGACATAAGTTAATCAAGTTTGCCTTAAGAAGACTAGCACAAACTGGGATATAGATCGAAAGAGGCGCAGGCCTCCTGCCTGGGATCCCCCTAACTACTCCTGGTCGTCGTCAGCGGACTGCACGTAGTAGTAGGCACCTCCGGTGTAGTAGGGGTCGTCGTCGATGGTGGCGTCTGGCTCCTGGACTCTAGCATCTGGTTGCGACAACCAGGTAGAAGGGAAAGGGGAAGAAGGGGGGAGAAAGCAACCGTGAGTACTCATCCAAAGTACTCGCAAGCAAGGAGCTACACTACATATGCATGGGTATATGTGTAAAGAGGCCATATCAGTGGACTGAACTGCAGAATGCCAGAATAAGAGGGGGGTAGCTAATCCTGTCGAAGACTACGCTTCTGGCAGCCTCCGTCTTGCAGCATGTAGAAGAGAGTAGATTGAAGTCCTCCAAGTAGCATCTCCAAGTAGCATATCCAGGTAGCATCTCCAAGCGCATCTCCAGTCGCATCGCATAGCATAATCCTACCCGGCGATCCTCTCCTCGTCGCCCTGCGTAAAAGCGATCACCGGGTTGTCTGTGGAACTTGGAAGGGTGTGTTTTATTAATTATCCGGTTCTAGTTGTCATAAGGTCAAGGTACAACTCCAAGTCGTCCTGTTACCGAAGATCACGGCTATTCGAATAGATTAACTTCCCTGCAGGGGTGCACCACATAACCCAACACGCTTGATCCCATTTGGCCGGACACACTTTCCTGGGTCATGCCCGGCCGCGGAAGATCAACACGTCGCAGCCCCACCTAGGCAAAACAGAGAGGCCAGCACGCCGGTCTAAACCTAAGCGCACAGGGGTCTGGGCCCATCGCCCATAGCACACCTGCACGTTGCGAGGGCGGCCGAAAGCAGACCTAGCCTAGTGGCGTTCCAGTCCAATTCGGCACGCGCCGCTCCGTCGCTGACGTCTGAAGTGCTTCGGCTGATACCACGACGTCGAGATACCCATAACTACTCCCACGTAGATGGTTAGTGCGTATAGGCTCGTAGCCGACTCAGATCAAATACCAAGATCTCGTTAAGCGTGTTAAGTATCCGCGAACGCCGAACAGGGCCAGGCCCACCTGTCTCCTAGGTGGTCTCAACCTGCCCTGCCGCTCCGCCACAAAGTAACAGTCGGGGGCCGTCGGGAACTCAGGCCCACCACTACCTGGATGGAGCCACCTGTCCTTTCAGCCCCCTCGTCAGAATCACTTGCGGGTACTCAATGAGCTGACCCGACTTTAGTCACCATCTGTATAGTATGTATGTATGTATAGTATATACCCGTGATCACCTCCCAAGTGATCACGGCCCGATAGTATAGCAAGGCAGACTGACAAGAATGTAGGGCCAATGATGATAAACTAGCACCCTATACTAAGCATTT
>NC_041388.1:352945404-352946509 GCF_002162155.2 Triticum dicoccoides | reverse complement strand
GGGGCTTGCCTGGTTGCTCTGGCAAGAGAGAGGGGTCGTCAACTCCGTAGTCGAACTGGGGCGTCAGCATCGTCACGAGGTCTACCGAAGAGAAGAGGGGGGAGAAATAGTAAATACATAGCAAGCAAGTGCATAACAGGATAACAGGCAGAGCTAGACGTGTTCTAACGCGGTAGGAGGTGATACCGGTGAAGGGGGGAAGCATCCGGGAAGTATTCCCGGGGTTCCGTGTTTTCGGGCAGAGGAGCCGGAGGGGGAAAGTTGCGGGTTCGATAGGTTAGGGGTGTGTGGCGGACGAACGGACTGCGTATCCGGATTCGTCCCGTCGTTCTGAGCAACTTTCATGTTGAAAATATTTTAATCCGAGTTACGGATTAAAAGATATGATTTTCTAAAGATTTTATTAATTTCTAGAATTTAACTAATTAATTAATTAACTAGAAAAATGGATTTATGACGTCAGCATGAGGTCATGCTGACGTCAACAGTCAACAGAGTTGACTTGGTCAACCTGTCATGTGGGTCCCGTTCGTCAGTGACTGTTAACTAATTACCCTAGTTTAGTTTAATTAACAGTAGTTAATTAGGTTAATTAGCCATTAGGTTAATTAATCAGGATTAATTAAATTAATTATTTACTTAATTAATTATTTAATTAATTAATTTTATTCATTTTCATTTTTACTAATTATATTTATTTAATTCCCTTTTTCCTTTTTTTTAAAAACGTTCTGGGGGGGGGCCCATGTCATTGGCCTGGCCGGTCCATCCGCCTAGTTGACCGAGTCAACAGGTCGGCGGGGGGGGGCCTGGGCCCAACAGTCAGTGGCCCAGGCGGTGCCATGTGGATGCCACGCTGGACACCGGCCGGAGACGCGCCGGAGCTGCCTCCGGCGAGCCAAATGCGGCGGCGCGGCTCGGGAGGGACGCGGGATCGCGCCCAGGGGGTCTGCTGGGCCGTGGCCGGGCGCGTTCGACGCGGCTCGGCGTCGCGCGTCGAGCGGGGGTGGCCAGAGGGGTTGGGAACGACGGAGGTGAGCGCTACGAGCTCTCCAGCGGCGAGGTGCTTCGGGCAAGGTAGAGAGAGGGAGGGTCGGGGCGGAAC
>NC_041388.1:352843701-352944761 GCF_002162155.2 Triticum dicoccoides | reverse complement strand
GCGACGAGGGGGGTTCGGGCGCCCTGCGCGGCCGGTCGTGGAGGAGGGGAGGAGGTGAGGACGGGGCGGTGGGTCGCCGGCGTCGGGGGCGACGGGATCGGGCGGATCCCGATCCAGATCGGCGCGGGAGGGAGGAGAAGGGGATCGGGGGGAATGGGGTGGTCGGCTAGGGTTTCCGCCGACCGGGGGGGTTAAGGGAGTGAGGGTGTGGGCCTGATGGCCATGGGCTGGCCGGCTGGGCCAGGTGGGCTTGGCCCAGTTTGGCTTGGCCAGGGGGGGGGTTTCCCTTTTTCTCCTTTTGTTTTATTTTTCTTTTCTTATTTTTCCTTTTCTGTTTTAATTCATTTAATAATATCCAGACACTTTACAAAAATGTGTGCACCCCACCATAATTAACTTTGTAATATTAGACAACCCCCGAACATTTTAGTTTTAATTCCTGAAAACTTTTATTGTCATTATAATCTTGAATTTTAATTTTGAAACCGTTTCGATCTAACCCGTGGTTAACTACAATGACAGAGGTGACGTGGCACCATCACGTGAGATTACTGTAGCATGATTATCCGGGTGTTACAATGAACTTAGTACCTAATAGTATCTTGCTTGTTTATGTTTGATTGTAGATAGATGGCCCATGCTGTTGTTCTGTTGAATTTTAATGCGTTCCTTGAGAAAGCAAAGTTGAAAGATGATGGTAGCAATTACATGGACTGGGTCCGTAACTTGAGGATTATCCTCATTGCTACACAGAAAAGTTACGTCCTGGAAGCACCGCTGGGTGCCAGGCCTGCTGCTGATGCAACTGACGATGTTAAGAACGTCTGGCAGAGCAAAGCTGATGACTACTCGATAGTTCAATGTGCCATGCTTTACGGCTTAGAATCGGATCTTCAACGATGTTTTGAACGTCATGGAGTATATGAGATGTTCCAAGAGTTGAAGTTAATATTTCAAGCAAATGCCCGGATTGAGAGATATGAAGTCTCCAATAAGTTCTATAGCTGCAAGATGGAGGAGAACAGTTCTGCCATTGAGCATATACTCAAAATGTCTGGGTATAATAATACTTGATTCAATTGGGAGTTAATCTTCCAGATGATTGCGTCATTGACAGAATTCTCCAATCACTTCCACCTAGCTACAAGAGCTTCGTGATGAACTATAATATGCAAGGGATGGATAAGACAATTCCTGAGCTCTTCGCAATGCTGAAAGCTGCGGAGGTAGAAATCAAGAAGGAGCATCAAGTGTTGATGGTCAACAAGACCACTAGTTTCAAGAAAAAGGGCAAAGGGAAGAAGAAGGGGAACTTCAAGAAGAACAGCAAGCAAGTTGCTGCTCAGGAGAAGAAACCCAAATCTGGACCTAAGCCTGAAACTGAGTGCTTCTACTGCAAGCAGACTGGTCACTGGAAGCGGAACTGCCCCAAGTATTTGGCGGATAAGAAGGATGGCAAGGTGAACAAAGGTATATGTGATATACATGTTATTGATGTGTACCTTACTAATGCTCACAGTAGCACCTGGGTATTTGATACTGGTTCTGTTGCTAATATTTGCAACTCGAAACAGGGACTACAGTTAAGCGAAGATTGGCTAAGGACGAGGTGACGATGCGCGTGGGAAATGGTTCCAAAGTCGATGTGATCGCGGTCGGCACGCTACCTCTACATCTACCTTCGGGATTAGTATTAGACCTAAATAATTTTATTTGGTGCCAGCGTTGAGCATGAACATTATATCTGGATCTTGTTTGATGCGAGATGGTTATTCATTTAGATCAGAGAATAATGGTTGTTCTATTTATATGAGTAATATCTTTTATGGTCATGCACCCTTGAAGAATGGTCTATTCTTATTAAATCTCGATAGTAGTGACACACATATTCATAATGTTGAAACCAAAAGATGCAGAGTTGATAATGATAGTGCAACTTATTTGTGGCACTTCCGTTTAGGTCATATTGGTGTAAAGCGCATGAAGAAACTCCATACTGATGGGCTTTTGGAACCACTTGATTATGAATCACTTGGTACTAGCGAACCGTGCCTTATGGGCAAGATGACCAAAACGTCGTTCTCTGGTACTATGGAGAGAGCAACAGATTTGTTGGAAATCATACATACAGATGTATGTGGTCCGATGAATGTTGAGGCTCGTGGTGGATATCGTTATTTTCTCACCTTCACAGATGACTTAAGCAGATATGGGTATAAGTCTGAAACATTTGAAAAATTCAAAGAATTTTAGAGTGAAGTTGAAAATCATCGTAACAAGAAAATAAAGTTTCTACGATCTGATCGTGGAGGAGAATATTTGAGTTACAAGTTTGGTGTACATTTGAAACAATGCGGAATAGTTTCGCAACTCACGCCACCCGGAACACCACAGCGTAATGGTGTGTCCGAACGTCGTAATCATACTTTACTAGATATGGTGCGATCTATGATGTCTCTTACTGATTTACCGCTATCATTTTGGGGTTATGCTTTAGAGACGGCCGCATTCACGTTAAATAGGGCACCATCGAAATCCGTTGAGACGAAGCCTTATGAACTATGGTTTGGCAAGAAACCAAAGTTGTCGTTTCTTAAAGTTTGGGGCTGCGATGCTTATGTGAAAAAGCTTCAACCTGATAAGCTCGAACCCAAATCGGAGAAATGTGTCTTCATAGGATATCCAAAGGAAACTATTGGATACACCTTCTATCACAGATCCGAAGGCAAGACTTTTGTTGCTAAATTCGGAAACTTTCTAGAGAAGGAGTTTCTCCCGAAAGAAGTGAGTGGGGGGAAATTAGAACTTGATGAGGTAACTGTACCTGCTCCCTTATTAGAAAGTAGTACATCACAGAAACCGGTTTCTGTGACACCTACACCAATTAGTGAGGAAGCTAATGACGATGATCATGAAACTTCAGAACAAGTTACTACTGAACCTCGTAGATCAACCAGAGTAAGATCCGCACCAGACTGGTACAGTAACCCTGTTCTGGAAGTCATGATACTAGATCATGATGAACGTACGAACTATGAAGAAGCGATGGTGAGCCCAGATTCCGCAAAATGGCTTGAAGCCATGAAATCTGAGATGGGATCCATGTATGAGAACAAAGTATGGACTTTGGTTGACTTGCCCAATGATCGGCAAGCAATTGAGAATAAATGGATCTTCAAGAAGAAGACTGACGCTGACGGTAATGTTACTGTCTACAAAGCTCGACTTGTCGCAAAAGGTTTTCGACAAGTTCAAGGGATTGACTACGATGAGACCTTCTCACCCGTAGCAATGCTTAAGTTTGTCCGAATCATTTTAGCGATTGCCGCATTTTATGATTATGAAATTTGGCAGATGGATGTCAAAACTGCATTCCTGAATGGATTTCTGGAAGAAGAGTTGTATATGATGCAGCCGGAAGGTTTTGTCAATCCAAAGGGAGCTAACAAAGTGTGCAAGCTCCAGCGATCCATTTATGGACTGGTGCAAGCCTCTCGGAGTTGGAATAAACGCTTTGATAGTGTGATCAAAGCATTTGGTTTTGTACAGACTTTTGGAGAAGCCTGTATTTACAAGAAAGTGAGGTGGAGCTCTGTAGCATTTCTGATATTATATGTAGATGGCATATTACTAATCAGAAATGATATAGAATTTCTGGATAGCATAAAGGGATACTTGAATAAGAGTTTTTCAATGAAAGACCTCGGTGAAGCTGCTTACATATTGGGCATTAAGATCTATAGAGATAGATTAAAACGCTTAATTGGACTTTCACAAAGCACATACCTTGACAAAGTTTTGAAGAAGTTTAAAATGGATCAGGCAAAGAAAGGATTCTTGCCTATGTTACAAGGTGTGAAGTTGAGTAAGACTCAATGCCCGACCACTTCATAAGATAGAGAGAAAATGAAAGATGTTCCCTATGCTTCAGCCATAGGCTCTATCATGTATGCAATGCTGTGTACCAGACCTGATGTGTGTCTTGCTATAAGTCTAGCAGGGAGGTACCAAAGTAATCCAGGAGTGGATCACTGGACAGCGGTCAAGAACATCCTGAAATACCTGAAAAGGACTAAGGATATGTTTCTCGTATATGGAGGTGACAAAGAGCTCATCGTAAATGGTTACGTTGATGCAAGCTTTGACACTGATCCGGACGATTCTAAATCGCAAATCGGATACGTGTTTACATTAAACGGTGGAGCTGTCAGTTGGTGCAGTTCTAAAGAAAGCGTTGTGGCAGGATCTACATGTGAAGCGGAGTACATAGCTGCTTTAGAAGCAGCAAATGAAGGAGTCTGGATGAAGGAGTTCATATCCGATCTAGGTGTCATACCTAGTGCATCGGGTCCAATGAAAATCTTTTGTGACAATACTGGTGCAATTGCCTTAGCAAAGGAATCCAGATTTCACAAGAGAACCAAGCACATCAAGAGACGCTTCAATTCCATCCGGGATCTAGTCCAGGTGGGAGACATAGAGATTTGCAAGATACATATGGATCTGAATGTAGCAGACCCGTTGACTAAGCCTCTTCCACGAGCAAAACATGATTAACACCAAAGCTCCATGGGTGTTAGAATCATTACTGTGTAATCTAGATTATTGACTCTAGTGCAAGTGGGAGACTGAAGGAAATATGCCCTAGAGGAAATAATAAAGTTATTATTTATTTCCTTATATCATGATAAATGTTTATTATTCATGCTAGAATTGTATTATCCGGAAACATAATACTTTTGTGAATACATAGACAAACTAAACGTCACTAGTATGCCTCTACTTGACTAGCTCGTTAATCGAAGATGGTTATGTTTCCTAACCATAAACATGTGTTGTTATTTGATTAACGGGATCACATCATTAGGAGAATGATGTGATTGACATGACCCATTCCATTAGCTTAGCACCCGATCGTTTAGTATGTTGCTATTGCTTTCTTCATGACTTATACATGTTCCTATGACTATGAGATTATGCAACTACCGTTTGCTGGAGGAACACTTTGTGTGGTACCAAACGTCACAACGTAACTGGGTGATTATGAAGGAGCTCTACAGGTGTCTCCAAAGGTACATGTTGGGTTGGCGTATTTCGAGATTAGGATTTGTCACTCTGATTGTCGGAGAGGTATCTCTGGGCCCTCTCGATAATGCACATTACATAAGCCTTGCAAGCATTTCAACTAATGAGTTAGTTGCGAGATGATGTATTACAGAAACGAGTAAAGAGACTTGCCGGTAACGAGATTGAACTAGGTATTGAGATACCGACGATCGAATCTCGGGCAAGTAACATACCGATGACAAAGGGAACAACGTATGTTGTTATGCGGTCTGACCGATAAAGATCTTCATAGAATATGTAGGAGCCAATATGAGCATCCATGTTTCGCTATTGGTTATTGACCAGAGACGTGTCTCGGTCATGTCTACATTGTTCTAGAACCCGTAGGGTCCGCACGCTTAACGTTACGATGACAATTTCATTATGAGTTTATATATTTTGATGTACCAAAGTTTGGTCGGAGTCCCGGATGTCATCACGGACATGACGAGGAGTATCGAAATGGTCGAGACATAAAGATCGATATATTGGATGGCTATATTCGGACATCGGAAGTGTTCCGGGTGATTTCAGAGAAAACCGGAGTGCCAGAGGGTTACGGGAACCCCCCGGGAGAAGTAATGGGCCTTATGGGCCCTAGTGGGGAGAGCGAGGGGCGGCCAAGGTGGGTCGCGCGCCCCCTCCCCCTCTGATCCGAATTGGACTAGGAGAGGGGGGCGGCGCCCCCCTTTCCTTCTCCCTCTCCCCCTTCCTTTCCCCCTCCTAGTAGGAGTAGGAAAGAGGGGAGTCCTACTCCTACTAGGAGGAGGACTCCTCCTCCTTGGCGCGCCCACAAGGGCCGGCCGGCCTCCCCCCTTGCTCCTTTATATACGGGGGCAGGGGGCACCTCTAGACACACAAGTTGATCTTCGTGATCGTTCTCTTAGCCGTGTGCGGTGCCCCCCTCCACCATAATCCTCGATAATATTGTAGCAGTGCTTAGGCGAAGCCCTGCGCCGGTAGAACATCAAGATCGTCACCACGCCGTCATGCTGAGGGAACTCTTCCCCAAAACTTTGCTGGATCGGAGTCCGGGGATCGTCATCGAGCTGAACGTGTGCTAGAACTCGGAGGTGCCGTAGTTTCGGTGCTTGATCGGTCAGGCCGTGAAGACGTACGACTACATCAACCGCGTTGTCATAACGCTTCCGCTGTCGGTACGAGGGTATGTAGACAACACTCTCCCCTCTTGTTGCTATGCATCACCATGATCTTGCGTGTGCGTAGGATTTTTTTTGAAATTACTATGTTCCCCAACACCCACTCTGCTGAAGACCAAGGCAACTGCTGGACGAGGTGCTCGGCCAAGTCCCAAGAAGAAACAGGTCGCCTTCCAAGAGCCACCTGAAGAAGATGAAGCTGATGATGATAAACTTGCAGAAATCATCAGGGACAGACAAGAAAGGGCCGCTAGAGCCAAAGGCACACCTGTGCCAATGCTTTTGGATCCAAGGGCGATCCTAGACTACATTGATCTCTGGCAAAAGGACCCAAATACTCCTATGCCCGACTTCAAGTTGACACCTGGTCAAAATCACATGCTGACTCATTTCATCCAAGAGGAGAAATGGAAATATGATCAGGCCAGGCAGATCAAGAAGGCCCAGTACAAGAAGGAAAAGTTTCTGAAGACCAACGTGGTCAAAATGTCGACTGATGAACTCATCAAAATTCAGTCTGACATCAAAACCCTCAGCGACAAATTCAATTCATACTATGCTGATTGGAAAGGAGCCAAAGTCAGGTTTGTGAAACTGACTGAGAAGTTCACCAATGTTGTAGCCCCATCGCAACAAGAAGTTCCTCAGGCTGAAGCTTCTGCTCAG
Organism: Triticum dicoccoides; assembly: GCF_002162155.2. Lineage (NCBI taxonomy): Eukaryota > Viridiplantae > Streptophyta > Magnoliopsida > Poales > Poaceae > Triticum > Triticum dicoccoides. The sequence continues at coordinate 352,937,829 of NC_041388.1, read as the reverse complement.
CCAACTGAAGAACATGCCAGCACCGCTGATGACTTTCAGGCTGCTGAAGAAAATGCTAGTTCCAGGGCTGATGACTCCGTTTCAGCCGCTGAAGAAATTGCCAGGGCATCCACTAGTGGTGCGACTGAAGAAACTGAAGAAGTCAGGGCAACTGCATCAGTTGCGCCTGAGGAAATTCAAATAGATTCCTCAGATCCTCTCGCGCTTACACCAACTCCTATCCTTCCATCTGCATCAGATGTGAAGAATACCAAGGCTGTAGAGCGAGCTGTAGTGAAGAAAAGGAAAGCATCAAGTGCTTCAGAATCTTCAGCTCCAAAGAAGATGAAGCCTATGACCAGCTCTTTTGAAAATCCTGTCGATGTTGTTCCTATTTCCACCATGCCATCAAAGGACCTTGTTGCTTTTGGTGAAGAATATGAGATCTCAAGCGGATCTGATGAAGAAACTCAATCTGCTGCTTCGTCAGAGCAGATTGATGAGGAAATTGAAGTGGATGCAATCCCTTCAACACCTGTTGTATCCTCACCAATGCCTCAGTTCACAGCTGAAGAGGCTGGTGTTGAAGAAATAGATGATGAAGACATGGATATTGGAAGTACAATTCCAATAATGAATGATGACTTTTGGGAAAGTCAGCATCCCAATTCTCCACTCTTCATCCCACTACAGCAAATTCCTCACTCCCCTGCACCAACAGTTCAAATGGGCTCTGAAGAAACTCATCCCACCTCATCTGTCCGTGAAGACATTCCAGCCACTAGTGCTGAAGAAACTGCTGCTGCGGATAACGTGACAACACAGACTGCACTAGAAGAGGAATCAGAAATTTCTCAGCCTGAAGAACCTGAGCTCGTGATTCCTGAGGTTGTGATGCAACTCACTGACACCCCTCTGCCAAAGCCAAAGGATCCGTTCTCAAGGAAGCAAAAGTTCAAGGCCGAAGACTTCTTTGGCGAGCACGTATTCTTCACTGATTACAATCCATATGACTCTGCTCGCATAAGGAAGAGGCGTTTCTGGACTGCTAGTCAAGCCAATTTCTATTCCTTAGTGCTGTTCAACAAAGACAAAGTCTTCGATCATGCACATATTCCTCACGTAGACATGGAGTCTCTGCCGTGCTTCGAGCCAGTCCTCAGTGTTGTTCACGATGCTGGGCTACTAAACTTCTGCACTGACATCTGTGATTGGAATGAAGAACTCATTCTTCGATTCTATGCAACGTTGCACATCACAGGCGATTCTGAAGATGTGAATTCATGGGTGCTAGACTGGATGATAGAGAACACTCATTACAAGGCACCAGCGTCTGAATTGCTTCGTGCCCTACCACTCAGTCCTCTTCTTGAAGATGCACGTTGTGTCTATAGTGAACCTGAGCTTTCAAATCACTTCATGCAAGTTTTTATGAAGCCTTTGAAGCCAGGGCAGGCCCCTCGAACAAATTTCCTCGTCAAGGAATTACTGTATGTGCCTTGGACTGTCTATCGCATTCTGTCGAAGACAATGAGTCCTATCAAAGGCCATGCCTCAAATGATGAAGAAGTCGTTGGCATCATGAAGAATCTGCTTTTCAACATCATTCATGGCGTTCTCGACTTCCATGATTTCTTCATGAGGACTCTGGCCAATATTGCAATATCACCATTTGAGCTGAATCCTTATGCGCCATGGATTATGAGATTCATCAGGACAAGGTCTTCACTCAACTACAAAGCTGACACTCTGAACCACTGCAGCTACTTGCCTCCAATTGAAGTCCTCAAAAGGACATTTTCCTCAGCTGATGACAAAGGCAAGGCCGCTGTTGTGATAGATGAAGGCATTCGTCCATTGGATGGTCAGTTCCGCAAGGCTGCATCCTACTCCACCAATGATGACTCTGCCACACATGACTCTGCCGCCAACAATGCCAAGCAAAATCCTCAAGCCATAGCACCCAGGGTGATGACTGATCGTGAGTTACTCCTCAGTCTTCATCAGAAGGTTGATCGTAATCATAAATGGGTCAAGCATCAGTTTGGTTCTATTCTTCACAACATGACTTCAACACACAATGCAGTGAAGAAAAACCACTACTACCTCCATGAAACCTTCAACCGCACCTGGGCTGTTCTCTCTCATGCCTACAACGCTGAAGATCTGAAGAAAATGGGTCTCAAGGAAGATTTTGACTGGTCTGCACCTCCTCCGAAGAAATACAAGAAGGTCAAGGTTCCTTCTTTGGTGGCCAGCTCCTATTCTTCATCACGTGACACTGATGAAAATGAAGACTTGGATGACAAGCGGCAGGCCCTACTTCAACAACCGACCCCGACGACGCTGGCGCTCCTTCATTAACTTGATAATCTTCAGGGGCGTTAGTCCTCAGTTTCGATCCTTTTGGTCATTCGATGACAAAGGGGGAGAAATCTGAGTTAGTCTTCAAGCGGGTCTATTATATGGGTTTTTTTTGCTAAGTTACAACTCTCGCTCTTCTGAAACTTTTATTGGATCGAGTTGTAAACTTAAACCCGATGGTGGTCTGATACTTCTGCTATGTTATTCTGCATCCTTATTCCTCATATATATTATCGCACGCATGCTTAAATTCGTCAGTCACCATATTTCATCATGCATTTCAAATTCTTCATACTATATATCAAATGCGTGTATGAATTATGTCACAACCCCAGTTTAGCCTTTGCTTGTCCTTGCATGATCATCATGTCTAAATTCGGAAAATTGAATTGAGGGAATTTTCAAGCCTCAGAAACCTGTTAAAAATAACCAACATTTAAATCTCATCAAATGAGTCCAAGAAAATGTTCCCGTTATTCTGTGAAAATATTGGCATGAGTTGAAATCCCAACCAATATTTTTGGAGTCACAGGAATAATTTATTTTGGGCCTTTGATTTAAATCAATAATATATTTGGGTTGGAATTATTTCTGTTATATAGGAAATAATGTTCAAATATTCTATGAGTTTGGAAGTGATCTTGGACTAGCTCACTGAGCTCACATACAAATCTACAGAAAGTTTTAAAATGGTTTAGTTTCCAAACTAAATCAAAACCAAATAACAAAAATAGAAAATTAAAACAGAAAGAGAGAGAGAGAGGGTTTTACCTGGCGCTTAACTGGCCTGGCCCAGCACGGCCCGGCCCATCTGGCCGTGCCAGTCATCACCTACCTCTGCCAGTAGGTAGAGGAGGGAGACAACGCACGCACGCGCGAGGCGCCACGCCTCCTCCCTGCTCGCCTGCCTCACCGGGCGCCTCGAAGCCCCTCCTCGACACCATGCGACCCCTGGATCCCCCCTCGACCGCTCCCCTCTCTCCCGTGCCTCTCCCCTCCTCTGGTCCTCTCTCCCTCTCGCGCCGAGCACCACCGTTGCCGCCCGCTGTCCCCATGGCCACCGAGCTCCCCTCGCTTCTCCGAGCAGTCCACGGGCTCCGCCTCCATCTCCCGCGTCTCTCCGTCAGCTCGCACGATGCCGGACGCCCTGCCTCGCCCTCTACCCCGTGATCTTCATCGTCTCTGCCCCGAGATCGCCGGCGGCCGCACGACCTGATCATCCCTTTCCCGAGCCCGCTGAGACGCGTACTGCAACCGCCGTGAGCTCCGCCGCCTTTTCCCCTCCTCCTCGAGCTCGTTCCCGCCCTCTAGCCGCCTCTTCCGCCGGAGCCGAGAGCTGCCGCCCGCCGGCCATGTCGCCGTCGTGGCTACAGACGCCGTAGTTTGTGCCTGGGTGCGTCATCGTGCTCGGTTTGCTCCTAGGAGATGACCCCGACCACCAGATGGTCCTGCCGTGCACCAGAACACTAAACCCGCGCGTGCCCGAACTTCGGCCGCCGCGGATGACCTCGCCGCGGTCATCTCTGGCCACCCCAGCTCCCGTTGTCTGCTCTGTCAGCTGCGCGTGAGCAGCAGCTCTTCATAGAGCCTCCCCACGCCCAAAACCATCGCCTGTGGGCGATTTCCTAAGCCTCCGCCGTCTCTGCCCTTGGTGCCTGTTTCAAACCATATAGCGCCTTATCAAGCTTGCACACATAATGAGGTACTTTCTTGTTTTCATACCCAGGTGGTTGCCTTATGTAAACCTCCTCTTCCAGAACACCATGCAAGAACGCGTTCTTAACATCTAGCTGTCTTAAGCTCCATCCCTTGGAAACTACAATAGCTAACACAAGTCTAATAGTTGCGGCCTTAACAACGGACTAAAAGTATCTTCATAATCTAGACCATAACGTTGCTTAAAGCCTTTTGCAACTAGGCGTGCTTTATATCTGTCAATCGAACCATCTGCCTTCTTCTTGATTCTGTAACCCATTTACAATCAGTGACATTTTTACCTCTTTGCTCAGGCACAAGATGCCAAGTTTTATTACTCATGAGTGCCTTGTACTCTTCATCCATTGCATTTTTCCACTTTGGATATCCAAGTGCACCCTCCAATCTTGTCGGTTCCCCTGCAACACACAACATGCCATATCGTATAGTGCCATCAGTTCTGATTTTCGGATTGCTTATACCTTTTTGTAGTCGAGTTGTGACACGTGAAGCAAGTTGCGGCTGAGTTATATGACGTGTATGCCTCTGCACAGAAGATGATGTAGACGAATCTGCCGCAGAGGATCCTAATGGAATCCTGGAATCACTTTGCACAGCTGATCCTGGATCAAACTCTGTGGCATGCTGTGTGGCTGAAGACGTGACTGCACCTGACTCGGTTGCCACAGAAGATCCCGCGCCGATCTGTGGATGCATGCGGGGCGGAGATCCCGAGCCAGGCGACGCGGTTTCTGCCGCTGTCGCTTTCGCTGACCCGCGCGTGGGGCGCGAGGCGGACCCAGCAGGTGACGACGTGGCGATGCCCGACTGGCGCAGCCGGATCCTGCCCAGCGCGCGATCCAGGGCTGATCCGCGCGCCCGATCCGAGGAATCCTGGCGCACAGGAGTTCCAGGTGACACCGGATCTCCCTCGTGTTCAGCGCCAACTTCGTCTTCTTCTAACCCATGAAATATAGGTTCATTTTCACCAAAATTTGGATCATTTTTTGCACCGATTTCTGCTGCGTCTTCTGCAATGTCCTGCACAGGAGTAGATACAACACCAGCACTGGTAGGATCATTAGTTGGATTAGTGCAATTGTCGCCCCCTTGATCTAAGTTTTGGAGATTGGGTGGAAGGAGAAGAATTTCTTTTCTAAGGAGTGCTCCGGCATTTGGATGAAGGGACTCAAAAGGGTATACGGATTCATCAAATACGACGTCTCGAGAGATATATACCCTACCGGTGGAAACATCTAGGCACTTGACTCCTTTATGGATGGGACTATACCCAAGGAAGACACACTTCTTGGAGCGAAAAGCAAGTTTATGTGTATTATATGGACGAAGGTTGGGCCAGCAAGCACAACCAAACACACGTAGTGATTTATAATCAGGAGTAGTGCCAAAAAGACGTGTGAGAGGAATCTTATAGTTGATAACTTTGCTAGAAGAAGATTTATAAGATATGTGGCAGTCAAGAAGGCTTCATCCCAGAACTTTAATGGCATCGATGCATTTGCTAGTAAGGCTAGCCCTACTTCAACAACGTGACGGTGTTTCCTTTTAGCGGAACCATTCTGTTGATGCGCATGAGGACATGACACATGGTGTGAGATGCCAAGTTCTTGAAAAAACAAGTTAAGCTTCTTGTATTCACCTCCCCAGTCAGTCTGCATAGCAATGATCTTAGTGTTTAGTTTTCGTTCAACGAGATTTTGAAAATTCTTAAAAACTTGAAACACTTCAGATCGTTTCTTAAGAAGATAGATCCAGGTAAATTTGCTATAGTCATCAATGAAGCTTACATAGTATGAGTGTCTACCAACAGAGGTAGGAGCTGGCCCCCAAACATCTGAAAATACAAGTTGTAGGGGGGCAGAGGAAATGCTGATAGAAATAGGATATGGTAGCTAATGACTTTTAGCTTGTTGACAAGGATCACAAACAGACTCAATACTAGACTCAACACAATGGGGAAGTTTATTTCTACTAAGAACAAGCTTAACAATAACTGATGATGGATGACCTAATCTACTGTGCCACTTTGCTGAAGAAGGCTTAATTGCAACAAAGGCTTGTTTATTCAATGATGTTGATGAAGATATGATTGGTTAAAGACCTCCCACGCACTTGCCCCTAAGAAGTACCCTCCTCATGTCCAAGTCCTTAACCAAGAAAAAATAAGGATAAAACTCGATGAGAACACGATTATCAAGGGTAAATCTATGGACAGAAAGAAGACTTTTTGATGTTTCGGGCACATGTAGATTCTATTTAGATGAAAAAAATTTGTGGGTGTTTTAACAATTGAACTACCAACATGAGTAATATCCATACCAGAACCACTTGCGGTGTGTACTTGGTCTCCTCCACGGTACTTGTCTCGAATCGTCAGCTTGTCGAGTTCCCCCGTGATGTGGTTTGTAGCCCCGGTATCCGCATACCAGTTTGTGTCAACACCGTAGGAGTCAGTGACCATGTTGGCCCCCTTCTCCTCCTGTTCATCTTCATCGTACCTGTGCCAACAGTCACGAGCACCTCCTGGATGGTGCTTGTAACATATCTGGCATTCTGGATAGTCCCTGGTTTGTTGCTGTCGCTGCTGTTGTAGACGACCACGGCCGCCGCCTCCGCTGTTGCCGCCAGATGGAGTTGGGGAAGGGCGCCTGCCTCGGCCGCGGCCCCTGTTGCTGCGTTCGCGTCCTCTGCCCTAGCCGCACCCACGCCCTCTGTACACCATATTGGCGGAAGTTTTGAAGCCGGCTTCAGGACCATCGCCGAGCATCTCCATGCGCTGATCGAACGCCGCAATCTGAGCAAACAGATCATCCATAGAGATTTGGTTCTTTACTGCACCGATTGCTGCCACAACAGGGTCATAATCTCTGTCGAGGCCGGCAAGAACATAGTCCACCATCTCCGGGTCCGAGACGGGGCGACCTGCCGCTGCAAGCTCATCTCCCAATCTCTTCATCTTGGAGATAAAGGCGCTGCTGGACATGGAGCCTTTCTTTGTGTTGGTGATGGCGATGCGTAGGTTGGTGATGCACGATTGGGACTGCGAGGCGAACAGGGTGGTGATGGCAGTCCAGAGATCGAACGTCGTCTCCTTGCTCGCAACTTGGGCGAGGATCTCCATTGACAGAGAATTCAGGAGATGGCTCAGAACTTGCTGATCTTTTGATATCCACTGCGCATACAGAGGGTTGGGTTCCGGGGCGTTGGTTTTGTCCGCCTGCTGCTGCTGCACCGTCTTCGGTGGCGCTGCATCTGATCCGTCCAGGAGGCCGGTGACCTGCGCTCCTCGCAAGCCCGGCATGACCTGTGCCTTCCATAGGATGAAATTGGTCTTGGTGAGCTTCTCAGATGGCAGAGCACCAAGGTTGAGGGAAACTATGGATGAGGACGCCATGGCGAGGGTAGTCGAGGAAGGAGGTTGCTGGCTAGATCGATGGGAAGAGGATGGCTCTGTATACCATGTCAGGTGGAAGCGTTCCTACTCCCTCGTGAGGGAGCCGCGTGTCTATATATTGATTGAGGCAGGAAACGCCCCTGCCGTGGCTTACAAGACTGCTCCGATCTCTTTGGGATTCGGTAGTTACATAGGAGATAGAAAGAGCTACGGGAGAGGAAGAGATAGAGTTAGTTTGAGATTACAACAGGAATGTATCTCTAAGTCTAACAACCCCATCAATATGTTTAACTTATTGAGAAAACAGAATATTGGGACAAAATAATTTCATACTATTACTTGTACAAAATCTTGTTGAACACGCCCATCTATTATGGCCCATATAATTGTTAAGCATATGGAGTACTTTTTATACATTTTTTTGTAATGTTTTGAAGTATATATTGTACTTTAATATGGTTTGTGCTTTTCACCATCATTTTTCAAAGTGATGGTATGTAACTGAATAGATGTATTATATTGGTTGCAAGAAAATAGTGCGTTGAGCCTTTTTCTTAGGTCCAATGATCTTGTAGTTGGTTGAGTTGGGCCTCAGATGTTTCAGTTTTGAATTAAGATGATTGATGTATACATGTTTTGTGATTAATCCTCACCTCTTTTGGCTCCTAAAAAAGATCCCTTGCAAAGGATCACATCACAACATTGAAAAAAAGTTGAAGAAAAACGATAGAAATATGAGAAAATAAAAATACTGCAAAAAATGGACATATATTACCTGAACAATATCAATGTATTCTCAATTTTTTTACGACCCGCAAGAAATTCTACATTTTATTCTAACATATAGACACTCTACTACCTCCAACTGAGAAGTATTACACTCGAGCATTTATCTCTCTTCGTAAGTGTACAAAAAACTGAGGATAATGTGACCTAGAATAAAAATGTATCCCAACTCTCGTCAAACAACATATCTACAATTTTGTCTTAGGACTAAGTCTGCCTTATACAATGCTCCGGCCTTGCACTTTAAAAATCAATTTCATTGTTTCCACATCAGGAACAATTGACTGTGTTATATTTCACAACATTCAGGTAACAGGCTTTTCCTTTCTGCAACTACGTGGAGAAACAAAAATCATTTTCGGGCCCGAGGTCAGCTTTTCAGATTTGATAACATTTGGTGTGAGATAACTTTGGCATAAGATTGAGAAAAATAGATGTTGCTCCTGTAGTACCTAATGTATTACCTTCAAACAATAGTACATTATCTTAAATTGGTTCACATAATTTAGAGAAAGATAATCCACACAACAAGCAAAAGTAAAATATGGATGCTAATATTTAATGCAACTTAAAGTTAAGATGCTGGTAGTGTCCAGTATACTGTAGTTGATAGTTTGTTGACTCCTACATATGACACTGGATTGCTTTTAGTCAATTAATATGCAGTAGATTGGAAGAAAAAATTACAGGAAAATAGCACATGACCAGTATTGAAAGGACATGGGGAAACTACTTAGAGGTCAATGAAATATTAATCTAGTTTGCAACCGAAAGACTCTAGAATGATATCCTTATGCTGAAAAATAATATGCCGCTTAGTTGCTACCTTGGCATCCTCTGATTTAAATAAATTGGCACTTTTTTACTTATAACATCAAATTAGTTGTTAAGTAATAAACTTATAAATATATAAAATAACAGATAGCCCTGTGACTTATATATAGCATCCATATATTTTACTTATAACAAATTTACATTTTGTTAAGTAGATGATTGAAAAGCCTTCTTCATGCACATCTAAACTTTCCTTCACTAAAGGTCGATAAGTGGAAATACAAATCCACGTTGCAGGCTAGATTGTGTAGAACACTTAAAAAAATCCAAAGTGAAGAGAACTAATTTTTCGAAAAGGGGCGCTTTATTACTTAAAAGGTTTAAGCATTACACCCAGCCTCTGCATAACTATGTCACATCCCTGGTCCTGTTATGCACTAGGCTAGACCCTCATGTGAGCATCATGTTTTAATTCAAATGAAATTTGAATTGGGGAATTTTCAAAAGCCTGAGAAGACCTCTAAAAATAACCAACATTTAAATCTCATCAAATGAGTCCAAAGAAATGTTCCTGTTACTCTGTGAAAATATTGGTAAGAGGTAAAATTCAAAGCAATATTTTTGGAATCACAGAATTATTTATTTTTGGGCCTTTGACTTAAACCAATGACATATTTGAGTTGAATTTATTTCTATTATATAAGAAATAAAGTTCAAATATTTTTGTAAGTTGCCTGTGACCTTGGACTAGTTCCTGAGCTCACATACAATTTACAAAAAGTTTTAGAAAAATGATTTGATATTTTAAATCAAATCAAAACCAATTGCAGAAAATAGAAAACTGAAATAATTAGAAAAAGGAGAGAGAGAAACCTACCTGGCCCAGCTCCTATTCCAGCCCAGCCCATCTCCACTCCCCCCTGTCGCCTTCCTCCTCGCGCCAATAGGCACAGGCGCGTGGCCGACGCACGCCGGCGCACGCCCCGGCCACCTCCTGCTTGCCGCTCCACCTCGACACCCTGGACGCCTCCATGCGTGCCACGCCACCCCCTGGAACTCTCTCACTCTCTCCCGAACTCTTCCCCCTCCTCTACTTCCTCTCTCTCACTCGCCCGAACGCAGCCGTCGCCGCCGACGTGCTCCCCCACGGCCACAGCCACCCCCTCACTCCCTCTCCGCATCCCTGAGCTCCGTCCCGACCCCGTGGAGCTACACACACGACGCACGCGACCCCGGGAGGCCAGCAACGTCGCCATCGCCGTCGTCTTCCACCTCGGGCTCCGGCCACCATCGTCGTCGATCCGCCGCACGCAGGACGTCCCCGAGCCCGCTAACCATCCCTACGGCACCGTGTGAGCTCCGCTACCATTTCCCCCTCTTCCCCTCTTCGTTTGATTGCCATAGCCGTCGCCCCCTTGATGACCGACAAGCGCCGCCGCCAAAGCTCGCCGGCGATGACGCTCCGGTGACCATTCGGTCCCGGGCATGCGTCCAACGTTCTCGCCGCACCATGTAGACACCGTAGGTGTTAACCCCGCATCACCAAGGCCGCTGTGGCCTCGACCTCGAGCTCGCCCGAGCTCCGGCTGCCGCTTCTGTGCTCGCCGCCGTCATCTCCGGCGACTCCGAGGCCTTCCGATCGCTCAGCTAGACGCAGTCGAGCGCGGGCTACCCCCTGGTGGCCTTCGCGCATCCATCCGTCGCCCGCAGCTCAAGTCCGGCGAGTTGCCGCCGCAGTTTAGGTCGTCGCCGGCGAAACTTCGGCGGGACCTGACGTGGCCTCGTCATTAGGAGCTAACCCAACCAGCTAAACACCCTACAACCGCTGACAGTGGGCCCCACGCCTGGTCAAACCCCAGTCAGCGCTGGGTTTGACCGGGATTAGTTCATGTGTCACTGACGTGTGGACCGCACACGTCAGGTTTGACCTGGACTAGCCCCGTTGACCTGCTGACGTAGTGCTGATGTCATGCTGACGCTGTTAATAATTTTCTGGATTTAAAGTAAATCAGAAAATTCCAGAAAATAGCCAAAACTTCTAAAAATCATAGAAAATCAACCGTAGCTCCAAATCAATCAAGTTATATATGAAAAATTATCAGAAAAATTCAAGGAATCCATCTGTACCATTTTCATGCATGTTTGCACAATGTTTGTCCTCTGTTTTGGACAAAACAAATAAAGTGCATTTAAATAATCATATATGGAGTTGGAGTTTGAATCATGTATTCAAACCAACTTCATTTAAATCATAGCTAAGTGCATTAGCCCAAAACACATTCATATTGCCATGTCATGATCATGCATCATACTGTGCATTGCATTGATCGTGTTTCTTCTGTGTTTGCCGGTGTTGTTTCCCCTCGGTAGACGCTGTACCGATGATGTGATCGTTGACACCGATGAAGAGCTATATTATCTTCAGAAGTGCCAGGCAAGCAAAACCCCCTTGTTCATTCCGATACAATCCTACTCTCTCGCCCTGCTCTCTTTTACTGCATTAGGACAACAACGAGTCATTTGTTACTTGCTGCGGTAGCTGAACCCCTTTATCCTCTGCATGACCTGTCATTGCCACAGTAAATAGATGAAACCCACTAGTATGAGTAGGAGTTGTTTGAGCCATGTTGTGCCTACTCATTCATGTTTGTTTGTCATGCCTGCTATTGCTTAGAGTTGAGTCAGGTCTGATTCATCGGGGATGAATCAGAGGAGTGTGAACATGTCCTACTGTGTGTGAGCTAAGTGTGTGAACACGATTTGGTAAAAGGTATCGGTGAGAGGCCATGTAGGAGTACATGGTGGGTTGTCTCATTGAAGCCGTCCTTAGGAACTGAGTTCTGTGTTTGTGATCCATGATTCAGCTACTACCATGCATTGGGCCCTAAAATATGACCCCGCTCGACTTCTTATTCACCCTAGTCCTCTGTCCAGGAGTTGCAAGTAGTTTCTGGTGTTTGTAGCTTACTGGAGGCCGTGGACAGCGCTGACCGTAGGGGTGGGCTGTGATGCGGTAGGTACGTGGCACGGTGTACCGGATACCCGTTAGGTATCTCGGGAACCCTGCACACATCGTTTGGGGTTGTGAGCGAAACTCCGGCCGGATCTCCTCATGGATGGAACCCGAATAGGCGATAAACCTGGACTAGAGACTTGAGTGTTTAGGTAGGTCATGGTCTACACCCACGTCGGCTTTCGCTTGAAGTCTGTCGAGCACATGTCGTGTGCAGACGCTAAGTGGTGGAAACATGTATGAAGAAGTACACCCCTGCAGGGTTAACATCATCTATTCGAATAGCCGTGTCCGCGGAAAAGAACTTCTGGGTTGCCTATATCAGTTCATAGACAAGTGAAAGTGGATACTCTAAAATACGCAAGATAAGCGTGAGTGCTATGGATGGCGTTCTCGTAGGGAGACGGGAGCGGTTCCATAGTGGTGTATTGGTTGGTGAATATGTGGACTCGTGTGCGCCACCTCAAAAGAGTTACTTGCAGTCGTAGTTTAGGTTAGCCACCGAGTCAAAGCTGGCTTGCTGCAGTTAAACTCCACCATCCCCTTTGTTGATAATGATGCATATGTAGTTAGTTCTGATGTAAGTCTTGCTGGGTACTTTTGTACTCACGTTTGCCTATTTTATGTTTTTGCAGAGAGACTTCGGTCTCGCTAGTAGTTCCACGTGGACTTCGACGTTTAGCTTGTTACCTCAGCTACGATCTTGTGCCCTCGGCAGGATCTGGTAGATAGTCAGGCTTCTCAGCCTTTTTCATTTCTAGATGTCTGTACTCAGACATGTTAAGCTTCCGCATGTGCTTTGACTTGTATGCTCTGATTGTTGGGTCATGAGACCCATGTTTGTAATATCTCGCTCCTCAGAGCCTATTGAATAAATACTTGAGTCGTAGAGTCATGTTGTGATGCCATGTTGTATTTGCACATATCGAGCATATTGTGTGTATGTTATTGAAATGCTTGGTATGTGTGGGATCTGACTATCTAGTTGTTTATCCTTAGTAGCCTCTCTTACCGGGAAATGTCTCCTAGTGTTTCCACTGAGCCATGGTAGCTTGCTACTGCTCCGGAACACTTAGGCTGGCCGGCATGTGTCCTTCTTCGTTCCTGTGTCTGTCCCTTCGGGGAAATGTCACGCGATGAATACCGGAGTCCTGTTATCCCGCTACAGCCCGGTTCACCGGAGTCCTGCTAGCCCAGTGCTACAGCCTGGATTCACTCGCTGATGACCGACACGTTCGATGCTGGGTCATGGATGCCTGTCCCTGTAAGTTTGTGCCACTTTGGGTTTACGACTAGCCACGTCAGCCCGAGCTCCTTATCATATGGATGCTAGCGACATTGTCATATACGTGTGCCAAAAGGCGCAAACGGTCCCGGGCAAAGGTAAGGCGACACCCGTGGGAATACCGTGCGTGAGGCCGCAAAGTGATATGAGGTGTTACATGCTAGATCGATGTGGCATTGAGTCGGGGTCCTGACAGCGTTGGTATCAGAGCTTGACTGCCTGTAGGATTACCAAGCCAAACTGGTCGAAGTTGAGTCTAGAAATTCTTTAGTTATGTAAGGGAATTGATTGTGGGATGGAACATAAGGCTCTTTTTACTCCTTATACCTCATGCCCTTCTGATCTGAGTCATCTTATCTTTTCTACGGGGTTAAGGAACTAGGTTTTCTCTTCTTTCTATCAGGATCACGTGTTACTAATCCGTAGACCGATAGAACTGTTGGACTTAAGCCTCAGTCCAGTTCCTACGACTTCTGTATGTTAACTGTTGATCTCAAAACCTTGGTATTGTGCTTCTGAGTGGTTATGCCACCATTTTTGTGATTGTCTCAAATCTTTTTGAGCATTTACAGCCGTTATGCTGTCCGAGTCATCCCAGGTTTCTAAACAATCTGATGCACTTGCAAGTCCTTCCCCTCTGGTTTTTATGTTCCTTTGGGCCAGGTTAATCACACTAATTGCTGAGTTGAGGTATTCTATTGCCTTGACATATATGTTGGAGTTCCTATTATGACCCTAAGTGCTTAGGGGATCATCTAGTGGTCTAGCCATGATCTGTGTTTCCAGTGTGATGATTCTGGCCGTCATTATCGAAAGCATCCTGTGATGCCATTTAGTTAGTAGGCATTCTATTTCTGGGTTCTCGAACCCGAGATTCACCCTACTTACATCATGTTGATAGTGTTGCTAGTTCCTTTAGGATATTAGTAACCTTTGCGATAGTCCTCGAGGTCCGTGGTATATCGTTCTTCCAAATACCATGAACCATTCTTGGCAGGAGTTCTTCTGAACCAAAAGATGACAACAAGAGTGCTCTCGATGAGTTCTCCATGCTATATTGTGACTCTGCCAGCTCAACCTTTCTGCATGGGTTATCCGGAAGAATTATGTTGAACTTGGTTCGACATACTAATCTATGCATCCACAACTCAGAAAGTTATATGTTCCTTTGAGTTGTCCCTCTTAGTTGTCTTCTAACCCTGGTCTATCATTTGATAGTCAAGAGTATGCGTGCATTCCTATTACTCTTGTGGTCCGTCAAGCCATTCTATTCCGGAATGACTGGGAGAAACAAACTCCAGTACCTTGTCCATTTCCAGGATTGGGTCAAAGCAGTCGTACTCCGCAGATCAAATTGCTAATCTTGCTTTTGCTCTGTTCTACTTTGGAGTATTACCATCTTTATATCAAGAATGTCATGGGAATTGCACACCATCCTATGAACTCTTGGTGCAGTGATACTTCTCTCCATCATTATTCATTTCTCGGTTTCCGTGTTGTTATAACCGGAATGTCGACGAGTGAATCATGGTGTGTGAAATCAATACTCCTAGCAACTCCGTTGCTTGGTAGTTAAATGGACGATAACCTCATTCTTAGCATGTTGATTATTGAATCGTCACCCTAAGGTTGATTGTGCTACCTAGTCCTTATTTCTGGTGCACTCTCCGATCAATGAGTTAGGATTTTGTCAAGTCCTCTCTCATTTGATCATATCGTCTTGCCCTGAAAAGCAAGATTGTTCTCGATCTTAGTAACATATCGGTGGTTCGTGATTTTCCGAATATCTTCTCGAAAGTATCACCAGGTTGTCACCTGACTGTTATGTTAAGCTTGTGATCAAGTTGGTTTATCCTGCAAACCACCCTTTCTCCAAGAATCCGTGTTGGATACCCCTGAGCTAGTTGGTTAAGCTATGCATCAACTTGGAGAGTTGGAAGATAGAAGCTTGTCCGATATAGTTCATTATAAGGGATGTCTTGTATGTGTGTTGAAGAAAGTTGATATTTTCATCGACTGAACCTCGTGATCAGTTAATGGACCTATCATTTTTATCCAACCTTTGATTGGAGTATGGGCTATCATCCAATCAGACCAGAACCAACGATATTCGTAATGTTGTCTTACTCGTGGTTGATCCCTTGAGCATACACCATTATATCTTTTGGGTCTGACCCATGCTATCACTTGTTCACTTAACTATGGAATTCCTTTTAAAAGGAAACCCAGATGAATTGTTGTTGAGCCCATTGACAACATCCTTATCTCCTCCATGATCTTGTTGGACAACAAGTTAGTGTTGGAAACTTTTGAAAGTATTTTCTTCATGCTAGCTCATGAAGTATTTGTTTGATGAAAGGAGTGACTTCCTCTTATACACGTGCATTTGGTGAAAGTTGCCGCCGTGAATTTGAGAAAGTTAGTTTTGCTTCCTCTGGAATCATCCCAAGTCAGTCATGCATACGTGCGAAGTATTCTGTGGTCTGGAGACTTGCAACCTCCATTCTATATGTGTCCCTAGCACACCAAGCCACTGATTGATTTGTTCAAGGAGAAGAAGTTCCTTCTTAAGAGTATACCTTATGCAAGGACTTCGATATCCTCGATGATGGTTCCCCTCCTGAACTCGGTAGTGTTTTATTACAAGACTACTTTGTGGTCATGCTTGTCTGGGACAACGTGTTCACATGTTTGTAGCAGAACCAGCTCATGTTTTGGAGCTTACTATCGTAGTTCATTTCCCGAGAATCTCGCAACGTCATCTCGTCGATTTGTGTTGCAAACTTTCGTTTTTCTTCCTAGACTCGATGAGTCTGGAATATCCTGACACCAACCAGATCTGAATCTCAGGCAGATGTGATGGTTGGAACATTTCCCAAGAACTATAATATTGGTCTCTCGATAACCGGTAAGGTGGATGTCGTGGCCAACACACCCATCCGGTAGACCTATTATTATAGTATCTTGTTTGAGGAAGTTGGCCACCTCCCCATAAGGACTTCGTAGGATTTACCCCCTAGCTATGCCTTATGATTTTAGTGTTTCCGAAGTACGACCTTTACCTGATGTTCTAGATACCAGACCATTTCAAGGAATGGGATACACTAGTACATCAAGGAGAACATTAGAAGCGGAGTGCTAAATGTCTCTCGGTCGATCATCCAGATTTCGTCCCCTTGGCCTCGCTAAGGTGAAATATGAGAAAGTGTTATCCTCCTTTGCATCTGCATCATCCATCGCTAGTCATCATGGTAGTATGTTGTGTTGTCAGCACCCTTGACATGGATGTTGGTAAAACCTTGATGATTATGGAAATGCTCAAGTTCTTGAGAGCACGCACAAGCGCTAGGTGTTATCATCGACACTAACTGGGATGCTCTCAGTTTCCTCAGTTATGCTATAACTTTTCAAATAGTGGACTCACTCTCTACTGTTGAGCTTCTCCCCAATTACTAAAATCATCCCTTGTGTGGTTTTCAACAAGGTAATCCACATCATCCAAGTCCGAGTATGCCATTCTACCGACCCCCTCCAAACGATCGCTCGAGAATTGCCTTAGGCTGGTTTAAAGAGTTTCAATGATCTCTGAATCAAAGGTAATTCTTTTTGCCACTTAAGGGGATATATCTACGAGTCACCATCCCTAAGGTGCCTCGTTGTGGTATCATGGCAACTCAACTCGCTACGTTGACAATCGTTTACCACCTTTTTAAGTGTGGAATTGTAGTCTACCTGGTAAACCTCCGTCATTTGTTCCACTCCTTTCCGCTAGAGGTGTGCTTCGTCTCTCAGCTCAAGAGATGTTGCTATGTCTCATTCCGTGAGTTAATCCTGAGTTGTTC
Organism: Triticum dicoccoides; assembly: GCF_002162155.2. Lineage (NCBI taxonomy): Eukaryota > Viridiplantae > Streptophyta > Magnoliopsida > Poales > Poaceae > Triticum > Triticum dicoccoides. Next base: position 352,920,676 of record NC_041388.1, on the reverse strand, counting down.
GACCTTCGAGAAGAACGATTCTTTTAGGGTCTTTCCTTCCTCTCGTTGTCATGATAGTTGGAGTTCTCAGAGCAAGACTTCGAGACAATGATGGTGAACGAATCAACGTTCATTTGAAGTGCAACCTGGATCGTGAAGATTGTGCTAGTTTGCGTTCCCCCTTCACCTTACCCTATGCTTGAATCTCGGGACGAGATTTTTGTTTAGTGGGGGTGAGTTGTCACATCCCTGGTCCTGTTATGCACTAGGCTAGACCCTCATGTGAGCATCATGTTTTAATTCAAATGAAATTTGAATTGGGGAATTTTCAAAAGCCTCAGAAGACCTCTAAAAATAACCAACATTTAAATCTCATCAAATAAGTCCAAAGAAATGTTCCTGTTACTCTGTGAAAATATTGGTAAGAGGTAAAATTCAAACCAATATTTTTGGAATCACAGAATTATTTATTTTTGGGCCTTTGACTTAAACCAATGACATATTTGAGTTGAATTTATTTCTATTATATAAGAAATAAAGTTCAAATATTTTTGTAAGTTGCCTGTGACCTTGGACTAGTTCCTGAGCTCACATACAATTTACATAAAGTTTTAGAAAAATGATTTGATATTTTAAATCAAATCAAAACCAATTGCAGAAAATAGAAAACTGAAATAATTAGAAAAAGGAGAGAGAGAAACCTACCTGGCCCAGCTCCTATTCCAGCCCAGCCCATCTCCACTCCCCCCTGTCGCCTTCCTCCTCGTGCCAGTAGGCACAGGCGCGTGGCCGACGCACGCCGGCGCACGCCCCGGCCACCTCCTGCTTGCCGCTCCACCTCGACACCCTGGACGCCTCCATGCATGCCACGCCACCCCCTGGAACTCTCTCACTCTCTCCCGAACTCTTCCCCCTCCTCTGCTTCCTCTCTCTCACTCGCCCGAACGCAGCCGTCGCCGCCGCCGAGCTCCCCCATGGCCACAGCCACCCCCTCGCTCCCTCTCCGCATCCTTGAGCTCCGTCCCGACCCCGTGGAGCTACACACACGACGCACGCGACCCCAGGAGGCCAGCAACGTCGCCATCGCCGTCGTCTTCCACCTCGGGCTCCGGCCACCATCGTCGTCGATCCGCCGCACGCAGGACGTCCCCGAGCCCGCTAACCATCCCTACGGCACCGCTGTGAGCTCCGCTACCATTTCCCCATCTTCCCCTCTTCATTTGATTGCCATAGCCGTCGCCCCCTTGATGACCGACAAGCGCCGCCGCCAAAGCTCGCCGGCGATGACGCTCCGGTGACCATTCGGTCCTGGGCATGCGTCCAACGTTCTCGCCGCACCACGTAGACACCGTAGGTGTTAACCCCGCATCACCAAGGCCGCTGTGGCCTCGACCTCGAGCTCGCCCGAGCTCCGGCTGCCGCTTCTGTGCTCGCCGTCGTCATCTTCGGCGACTCCGAGTCCTTCCGATCGCTCAGCTAGACGCGGTCGAGCGCGGGCTACCCCCTGGTGGCCTTCGTGCATCCATCCGCCGCCCGCAGCTCAAGTCCGGCGAGTTGCCGCCGCAGTTTAGGTCGTCGTCGGCGAAACTCCGGCGGGAGCTGACGTGGCCTCGTCATTAGGAGCTAACCCAACCAGCTAAACACCCTACAACCGCTGACAGTGGGCCCCACGCCTGGTCAAACCCCAGTCAGCGCTGGGTTTGACCGGGATTAGTTCATGTGTCACTGACGTGTGGACCGCACACGTCAGGTTTGACCTGGACTAGCCCCGTTGACCTGCTGACATAGTGCTGATGTCATGCTGACGTTGTTAATAATTTTCTGGATTTAAAGTAAATCAGAAAATTCCAGAAAATAGCCAAAACTTCTAAAAATCATAGAAAATCAACCGTAGCTCCAAATCAATCAAGTTATATATGAAAAATTATCAGAAAAATTCAAGGAATCCATCTGTACCATTTTCATGCATATTTGAACAATGTTTGTCCTCTGTTTTGGACAAAACAAATAAAGTGCATTTAAATAATCATATATGGAGTTGGAGTTTGAATCATGTATTCAAACCAACTTCATTTAAATCATAGCTAAGTGCATTAGCCCAAAACACATTCATATTGCCATGTCATGATCATGCATCATACTGTGCATTGCATTGATCGTGTTTCTTCTGTGTTTGCCGGTGTTGTTTCCCCTCGGTAGACGCTGTACCGATGATGTGATCGTTGACACCGATGAAGAGCTATATTATCTTCAGAAGTGCCAGGCAAGCAAAACCCCCTTGTTCATTCCGATACAATCCTACTCTCTCGCCCTGCTCTATTTTACTGCATTAGGACAACAACGAGTCATTTGTTACTTGTTGCGGTAGCTGAACCCCTTTATCCTCTGCATGACCTGTCATTGCCACAGTAAATAGATGAAACCCACTAGTATGAGTAGGAGTTGTTTGAGCCATGTTGTGCCTACTCATTCATGTTTGTTTGTCATGCCTGCTATTGCTTAGAGTTGAGTCAGGTCTGATTCATCGGGGATGAATCAGAGGAGTGTGAACATGTCCTACTGTGTGTGAGCTAAGTGTGTGAACACGATTTGGTAAAAGGTATCGGTGAGAGGCCATGTAGGAGTACATGGTGGGTTGTCTCATTGAAGCCGTCCTTAGGAACTGAGTTCTGTGTTTGTGATCCATGATTCAGCTACTACCATGCATTGGGCCCTGAAATATGACCCCGCTCGACTTCTTATTCACCCTAGTCCTCTGTCCAGGAGTTGCAAGTAGTTTCTGGTGTTTGTAGCTTACTGGAGGCCGTGGACAGCGCTGACCGTAGGGGTGGGCTGTGATGCGGTAGGTACGTGGCACGGTGTACCAGATACCCGTTAGGTATCTCGGGAACCCTGCACACATCGTTTGGGGCTGTGAGCGAAACTCCGGCCGGATCTCCTCATGGATGGAACCCGAATAGGCGATAAACCTGGACTAGAGACTTGAGTGTTTAGGTAGGTCGTGGTCTACACCCACGTTGGCTTTCGCTTGAAGTCTGCCGAGCACATGTCGTGTGCAGACGCTAAGTGGTGGAAACATGTATGAAGAAGTACACCCCTGCAGGGTTAACATCATCTATTCGAATAGCCGTGTCCGCGGAAAAGGACTTCTGGGTTGCCTATATCAGTTCATAGACAAGTGAAAGTGGATACTCTAAAATACGCAAGATAAGCGTGAGTGCTATGGATGGCGTTCTCGTAGGGAGACGGGAGCGGTTCCATAGTGGTGTATTGGTTGGTGAATATGTGGACTCGTGTGCGCCACCTCAAAAGAGTTACTTGTAGTCGTAGTTTAGGTTAGCCACCGAGTCAAAGCTGGCTTGCTGTAGTTAAACTCCACCATCCCCTTTGTTGATAATGATGCATATGTAGTTAGTTCTGATGTAAGTCTTGCTGGGTACATTTGTACTCACGTTTGCCTATTTTATCTTTTTGCAGAGAGACTTTGGTCTTGCTAGTAGTTCCACGTGGACTTCGACGTTTAGCTTGTTACCTCAGCTACGATCTTGTGCCCTCGGCAGGATCTGGTAGATAGTCAGGCTTCTCAGTCTTTTTCATTTCTAGATGTCTGTACTCAGACATGTTAAGCTTCCGCATGTGCTTTGACTTGTATGCTCTGATTGTTGGGTCATGAGACCCATGTTTGTAATATCTCGCTCCTCAGAGCCTATTGAATAAATACTTGAGTCGTAGAGTCATGTTGTGATGCCATGTTGTATTTGCACATATCGAGCATATTGTGTGTATGTTATTGAAATGCTTGGTATGTGTGGGATCTGACTATCTAGTTGTTTATCCTTAGTAACCTCTCTTACCGGGAAATGTCTCCTAGTGTTTCCACTGAGCCATGGTAGCTTGCTACTGCTCCAGAACACTTAGGCTGGCCGGCATGTGTCCTTCTTCGTTCATGTGTCTGTCCCTTCGGGGAAATGTCACGTGATGAATACCGGAGTCTTGTTAGCCCGCTACAGCCCGGTTCACCGGAGTCCTGCTAGCCCAGTGCTACAGCCTAGATTCACTCGCTGATGACCGACACGTTCGATGCTGGGTCATGGATGCCTGTCCCTGTAAGTTTGTGCCACTTTGGGTTTACGACTAGCCATGTCAGCCCGGGCTCCTTATCATATGGATGCTAGCGACACTGTCATATACGTGTGCCAAAAGGCGCAAACGGTCCCGGGCAAAGGTAAGGCGACACCCGTGGGAATACCGTGCGTGAGGCCGCAAAGTGATATGAGGTGTTACATGCTAGATCGATGTGGCATTGAGTCGGGGTCCTGACAAACTAAGATGCACACAGCCACACAAAGTCCTCTGCAAGAACGAGAAATAGATAGGTGGAATACAAAGATAGAGTCTGTATAACGCCTAAAGCGGAGGTGGGCCAATCCTATGATCATGTTGCCACCCATGTTGGATAAAAGTATCCCTCGCCGTATCCTCCAATCGTGTACACACCTCCATAAATAGGTCTCGATTCTCCACGCGTTGTAGAAAGGACCATAAACGAAGAGTCCCGGTACATCTGTAGATAACCTGCATTAGAGAAGTACTTTTATCGTTAAAAACCTTATCATTTCTACATAGCCAAAGCGACCAAATAACGGCTAGCGCTCCCACCCTAAGAAGAGTTCTAAACCTGTGATCAATCCCATGTAACCAGTTGCCAAATACATTGGCAACACTACAAAGAGGATACAAGCCAGAAGCTATCTGGATGACTGACCATATAGACCGAGCCAATTTGCATTGGAATAATAAATGTTTTATTGTCTCATCATGGTGACAAAAAACACATCGCGGACTTCCATGCCAATTCCTCTTGATAAGGTTATCTTTAGTAAGAATGACTCCGCGACGAAGATACCATGCAAATATTTTATTTTTAAGAGGTATCTTAATCTTCCAGATCTTCTTATTATTATCAACTGGCACATCAGACTTGATTAACGCTCTATACATAGACTCCACTGAGAATTTTCCATTCTCATGTAGGTTCCATCGAAATACATCAGACCCATGTGACAATTGCACCGTGGACAACCGTTGAAGCAGGATGTACCACGATTGGAGTCTAGGTCCAATTAAATCTCTTCTGAACGTCACATTTGCCGGAAATGATTCCATTACAGTGGCAATAGTATCACTCTTGTGACGCACAATGTTGTATAGAGCCGGATATTGTTCCCGGAGTGTGGCATTTCCTAGCCACTTGTCCTCCCAGAATCTAATTTCCGAGCCGTCCTTAATCGAGAAGGATCCATAGGATAATAAATATTTCTTCGTAGCCATTAGGCCCGTCCAAAAGTGAGAATCCCTAGGCTTCCAGTATACTTGGGATACCGCCTTGGAGCCCACATATTTCCTCCTCAGGAGGGTTTGCCATACACCATTTTCGGTCAGTAATTTAAACAACCATTTGCCAAGGAGGGCCCTATTCTTAACCTCAAGGTCATGAATGCCCAACCCGCCTTGGTCTTTGGGACGACAAACCACACTCCATTTAGCCAGTCGATATTTCTTTCACTCGCTATCTCCTTGCCAAAAGAATCTTGATCGAAAATAATCCAATCTATGTAAAACTCCTTTTGGCAACTAGAAGAAGGAAATCATGTATAGTACCATATTACTTAGTACTGAGTTTATGAGGACCAATCTTCCACCTAGAGACAACAATTTACCTTTCCAACTGCTAAGTCTTTTTTGCAGCCTCTCCTCGACATGTTTCCATTCAGCATTTGTGAGTCTCCGATAATGTATCGGTATCCCCAAATATGTGATCGGAAACTGGCCCAACCCACATCCGAACAGTTCAGCGTACAGGTGGGCCTCGCCTTGAGCCTCGCCAAAACAAAATAATTCACTTGTATGAAAGTTGATCTTCAGACCTGAGAGTTACTCGAATGCTGATAAAATTAATTTCAGATTTCTCGCTTTCTCAAGGTCATGATCCATGAAGAGAATCGTATCCTCGGCATATTGAAGTATAGAGAGACCACCATCAACTAGATGACTTACTACTCCATCAATTTGGCCATCAACCTTGGCACGCTCAATCATGACCGCTAGCATATCCGCCACTATATTGAATAGCATGGGCGATACCGAGTCACCTTGTCGCAATCCCTTCTTTGTTTGGAAATAGTGTCCAACGTCATCATTGACCTTAATGGCAACACTACCTCCAGAAACGAAGCTATGGACCATAGCGCACCACTCTGCAGAAAATCCTTTCATTCCGAGAGTCTGTTGAAGCAATGGCCATTTGACTTTGTCATACGCTTTTTCAAAGTCTATTTTGAGTACCACCCCATTCAACTTTTTCTGATGTAATTCATGGACTGTTTCATGAAGGATAACAACTCCATCTAGGATGTTTCTTCCTTGCATAAAAGCAGTTTGTGAAGGACGAATCACATGTTCAGCAACCGAATTTAGCCTAATAGTCGCAACCTTCGTGAATATTTTAAAACTAACATTAAGGAGGCAAATAGGTCTATATTATTGTATCCTTTCAGCCTCATTAACCTTAGGTAATAAAATAATCTCACCGAAGTTTAAGCAAAACAATTCCAGATGGCCAGCATGTAGGTCGCTAAACAAATGTAGGAGATCCGACTTGATGACTTCCCAGAAGTTCTGGTAGAACTCAGCTGGAAAACCATCTGGACCCAGGGCTTTGTTGTGCTCCATTAGGGAAACCGCCTTTCTAACTTCCTCCTCGGAGTATGGGGCTGTTAGAAGGTCGTTTTCCTCATCAGAGACCTGGGGGATGTCATTCGTTCGGGACTCATCCATTGTGAAGAGAACTAATACAGTTGTACCAGTAAATGTGCATGAATGACAGAAACCTGACTGGCTTTACGGCCTAAGTCCACGAGGAACTTATCCCCCTTTATATCACGATGAAGAAAGCCCTCGAGTGTAGGTACTCTATGTTGTAGAGCTGTACAGAAAATTTCCGTTACATTTACATGGTGGTAAAAATCAATTAAATAAGGATTCATAAGATTTGACTTTGCAGATCAACATTTTCAGTGGTATTCTATCAGACATGTGGTCCAACATTAATAGTCAAAATGTTAAGATACAGTAAGAAAAATATCACCACCTTGTATAACGCGTCATTGGTAAACACGCAAAGCACATGGAGGTAGCATGCACCCTTCAACGCCTTCTCCGGTAGCTTGCATAGTAGTATCAGCAAGTTATTTACATTCTTCACATCTGTCTTACCTCATATCTCATTCAGTACAACACCGAATATACTTCATTTTAGAGAACTTGTTTGGATTTCCATATCATAGGATGTCATATTACTTTGATTGTCCTATCGACAAATCTAGCAATCAAAGAGCTAACACAACCACATATCTGATACCAAATGAAGTCCAAACAGATTAATACCTTCGATAGCATTGCATTGTTGAGAGAACACATTAGAGCTATCTCGTTTGTGTACCTGCAACCTATTGGGAGTAACAGTTGACCATGAAAATGCTCTCAAACATAAATGAATGGTACTCTTAGAACGGTCCATGTTCACATATTTCTCTGAACCATAAATGAATAGTACTCTTCCAATCATCCATGTGCAAGAAACATTTGGTTTAAATTAGAAATACTGTTTGTATGGATTTCACCGGACAACATGAACAGAGTTTATGTCTGCTAAACTATCCCCTCGGGGTACTTAGCTTTTGAGTCCTATGCAACATGACACCGCGATACTCTTGTGAAGTATTTGAGTTCTTTATGACTAAAGCAAGTTCAGAACTTTTGCACTTTATTTATCTTTTATTACTAGCCTCTACGGTACAGTGCATTGCCCACTCTCACATTGAGACTTGGCACATACTTCGTAGGTACATCCAAACCTATGGGAGGACTTTCTCTTGTTCTTCTACACATAAAAAACCACATATCCACAAAACAGCCACCATACCAACCTACATAACATTTTCATAGCCATTATGAGCACATCACCATGCACTACCATTATTTTACATTACATGATTAGAGACATGTTTTCATTTGACTTGCATGATCATAGTATGGCTAGCTTGATATTTTCATGGCTTGTCCGTTTTTTTATGTCTATGCTATGTCGGATCATTGCACATACCGATACACTGCCAGAGGTGTTCATCTTATAGAGTTTCTCTCATGTTTTCAGTTTTGAGTTATGATTACTTCAGCCGAAGTGTGTCAATAGAAAGTGTATCATTCATCATTGTAAGGTGTTTCTTTTTTACCAAAAAAATAAAAAAAATGACAGAGATAAAAGAAAAGATGCACCACGGAGGTGCCACAAAAAAGATGAAGAAAAAAGAAAAAGGTGAGGAAGAGAGAAGGAGCAACACCATTATCCTTTTTAGTATACGCTTGTGCTTCAGGGTAGCACCACTTCATGCATTGTAAAGTAGAAAGTTTCATGAGCTTCATGTTTCATACTAGTGAGGAACCTACATTCAAGAACTTGGCTTGTATATTCCGATGACGAGCGTCCTCAAAAGCTTGAGGTCTTCATGAGCAAGCAAGTTGGATGCACCCCCACATAGTCCATAGGAGAGCTTTCGCATATTCATAGCTCTGTGTGCATCCTTGTTCCATGGCGATCCCTACTCCTTGCATTAACACCAATCGTAAGGCCTTCTCCATATCCTAATGGTCAGTTGCATTGATGCAAGACTTTCTTTGTTTTTGACTTTCTCAAAACCCCAAACATTATTCTATTTTTTCCTTAAGTGCGGGGCATAGGCTTGTGCTCAGTTTGCATAGGTAGTTGAACAGTTGAATAACGCAGACAGGTGATCTTGCTATTGTACCTGGTATGCCTTGGGTATGGTGTTTTGAAGCGATCGCTAATGCATACTTTCTTTTGTTTATGATAGTCATTGTTGTGTTCCTAACATAATATTGACCTCCTATCTAAACCTTTGCAATGGGAATTTGGGCTCTACAAAATATTTTCTCTTTCTTGACCTCCATGGCAATGGAACTAAGGGGATAACACGTAGCACTACCTTGCTGGTTAACTTTTGCATGCTCGCACAATGACATGGATATCACTTTTGGGGTTTGGTTCCATGTAAACTTTAGAGTTCGTAGCAGTGAGCTTTTGGCACTAATCATTCTTACTCGAGGACAAGCAAGGTTTCAGTGTGGGGAGGTTGATTCCTCCATATTTTACGCATTTTTAGAGCTCACTTGTTGCATGTTCTCTTCATATATTATGTCCCATTGAACCAAATAGTTGTCCATTATGCATGATTTCCGTTTTTATACTTTTCCTTATGAGCATTGCACATTTGTGGTTTTATTTTGTTCCTATTGGTTCTGTTTGTTTTCTTGTGTCTACGGGTGTATTGGAGCAACCTAAGACCAAGCACGATGAAAGGATCAAAGGCGGGTTCAATATGGAGATACCCAGGGCCCAGACTTAGCCATTTCAGAGGTTAGAAAAAGTGAATTTTCCAAAGTGATCCAAATCAAGATCTAAGAGCAGAAATGGATCAGAGTCACTCTCCCGAATTCAACAATCCCAAGAATTTCAAAATCAAAGTCCGTAGCCAAAACACCGAAGGAGGACACGATAGAAGACAACATAACATATGGCAACTCAAGGTCGTATGACATCCACACAACTCCGAAAGTTTCCTCTTCTGACGGCATTCTTCTCATATTTTGTCCCCAATTGTTCCCATGAGATCCCTGTGTCGGTACCGTGACAGCTGGGTTCACGGACCTAACCATGCACGCGGCACGATCCCTTTGGTCAAGAATCAATAAGAAGAAGAAGTAATTGCTCATCACAGGTGAAAGAGCATGGTGCCTGTCGGTGTCAAAACCGGCGGATCTCGGGTAGAGGATCCCGAACTATGCGTCTAAGGCGGATGGTAACAGGAGACGATGGACACGATGTTTACCCAGGTTCGGGCCCTCTCGATGGAGGTAATACCCTACTTCCTGCTTGATTGATCTTGATGATATGAGTAGAGTTGATCTACCACGAGATCGTAGAGGCTAAACCCTAGAAGCTAGCCTATGGCATGATTGTTCTCATCCTACGGACTAAACCCTTCGGTTTATATAGACACCGGAGGGGGCTAGGGTTACACAGAGTCGGTTACAAGGGAGGAGATCTACATATCCGTATTGCCAAGCTTGCCTTCCACGCCAAGGGGAGTCCCATCCGGACACGAGACGAAGTCTTCAATCGTGTATCTTCATAGTCCAACAGTCCGGTCAAAGGATATAGTCCGGCTGTCGGGAGACCCCCTAATCCAGGACTCCCTCAGTAGCCCCTGAACTAGGCTTCAATGATGATGAGTCCGGCGCGCAGATTGTCTTCGGCATTGCAAGGCGGGTTCCTCCTCCGAATACTCCATAGAAGATTTTGAACACAAGGATAGTGTCTGGCTCTGCAAAACAAATTCCACGTACCATCGTAGAGAGAATAAGCGAGTTTACTAGGCAGGTGGGGGCGTATAGTTTCGTCCGCCCTTATAAAGGGATAAGGGTTCACCCTTTTCACCCACGCCTTCTTCCTCCTTGCTCATCCATTCTTGCGCACTCGAGCTCCAACACCCAAGCTTGCGTCTTTCTCCTCAAACCGTTCCAAGCATGTCCGGAGCAGGAGGCAAGTGGATGAAATCCTCCGTCATGGAGGAGGACATCAAAAAGCTGCGGGGAGACGGATACTTGGCCGCGGATATCGCGCATTGGCTGCCCAACGCGGGGCAGATCGTCCCTACCCCGGAATATCATGAGAGGGTAGTTTTTCTCACCCACTTCGTCCGCGGACTGGGATTTCCCCTCCACCCATTCGTCCGTGGCCTCGTGTTCTACTACGGGCTGGATTTCCATGATTTGGCCCCAAACTTTATCCTCAACATCTCAGCGTTTATCGTCGTGTGCGAGGCCTTCCTCCGCATCCGGCCCCACTTCGGCCTGTGGCCGAAGACCTTCAATGTTAAACCGAAGGTAGTGGGCGGCCAGCAAGCGGAATGCGGAGGCGCCATGGTGGGCAAAATGCCCAACGTCATATGGCTAGAGGGCTCCTGTGTGGAGACCATAAAGGGGTGGCAATCGGGGTGGTTCTACATCACCAAGCCGCGCGGCACCAACTGGGTGGCGGCCCCCGAGTTCCGATCCGGAATCCCCATGCGGCTCACCTCCTGGAAAGAGAAGGGCCTGTCCTGGGGTTCCCCGGTGGAGCTGACCGGACTCCAGACCTGCATCAAGAACATGATGAACAAAAAAATCAAGCTCGTCAACGTGGTCCAGGTCATGCTCTTCCGCCGGATCCTCCCGTGTTAACAAGGGGCGTTCAATTTGTGGGAGTTCAACCCGGCCAAGCATCAGACTCTGCGCAAGATCTTTGACACGACGCACAAGGACGTCTGGAAGGTGTTGTTCAAGGGCGCCGAGGTGCCTCCTTCCCTTACCAAGGACCGCGGACTCAGCGCACAGTGCCATGCCAGTTCGGTAAGATCTTTATACCTCATAGGGTATTTATTTTCCCCAGTCTAGTCATGTGCGGGATCTAAGCTTCCATGCCTTTAACAGGACCGGGTGGAGACAGCGGAGCAGATTGACTGTCCAGCCCCCCTGCCCGAAGATCCAGCAGATGCCTCCCCGAAGATCCGGCACCTTATGAGGTGCCGGAGAAGAAGACCATGGGGACCCGAAAGGGTCTCCGGCGTCAGGTGATATCGGACTCATCGTCCTATAACTCCGAGACGCACTCCCCTCATGAAAACGAGGAGGAGGAAGAGGAAAGTTCTCCCCCCCAGCTGGGGGAGAGAGGAAAAGGAAGGCCGCCCCAACCGGGGAGGCCGAAGGGTCCAAGAAGGGAAGGACCCTCCTTCCGGACTGTTCCACGACTGCCTCTTATAGTGAAGACGAGTGGCTGCCCAGGGACAAGCCCTTGGCGAAGTTGTAAGTATTCAGATACCATAGTAATTCATGGTATGCTTTTATTGCACTGCTTCTCCTTACGCCGAATATGATTATGCAGTCCGTCCCGAGCCCGCATCGACGTATCTTCATCGGACGGTTCTTTGGACCCGTCGGATATGAGTAGCGATACACTTCCGACCGCCTCCACCCCTTGCCCTACGGACAATGCTGAGGTGTTGTCTCAAAAGGCACCAAGCCGAGGGGAGGTATTCCCGGAGGCGCCCAGAGGCGACCTTCCGGACCCCGGGCGCAAAGGGGGCAAAACTCCCATGGGCTCCCAGTTCGGCCCTCAGCCGAACACTGTGCCGGAACCTCCTGTGGTTCCGGACTCTGGCAGGCGTCCCCCCATTAAGAGGGGCAAGACGCCCGTGCCGGTGTCCTCTGTCCATCCAGAGGCACCAGACAACTTGCTGGAAGTGCTTCACAACACTTCCATCAATGAAGAGCACCGCACTATCATGAGTACGGTGATCGAGAAGGTTCAGTCCGTCAAAAACGGACTAAATGAAGCTTGTGCCATCCTACTAACAGGCTTTCAGGTACGTAATCGAAATATGGGAAAATATTACCGTATAGACAGTAGCCCCTGATGCTCTATTTGGCGTTCATGAAGAAAAGCCAAATAGAGGATCAAATGATAATCACAGGAGTCTAATCATAATATGTCTATGTGAATATGCAGGCTTCACTGTTGGCCGCTGCTGCACGTACTGCGGAGGTCGCTGCATTGAAGCAGGACCTTGAGCGGTCCAAGGGAGAGCTCGGCCTTGCCAAGAGGCAGCTCGAGTAGAGCAAAGATAAGCAATACCTTGTCTATATGAAAAAAGAGAATTGGTTGCAGAATAATAGGATCATCATGAATGTGCCAGGGGCCACGACCGAAGTGGCGACCCTAAAGAAGGCGTTGTTCGAGGCTGAAAACAAAGCGGCCCAGGAGCGCGTCGAGCGAGAAAAAAAAGAGGCCCGAGTAGGCGAGGTGCAGCAAGAGCTCCAGGCTCTCGTCAAGAAGCACGAGGCCTTGGAGCTTGACTCTAAGATGCAAGAGTCCGAGCTTGCAAAGGCGCTCGACAACGCGAAACATGTCAAGGCCGAAGCCCAAAAGGCCCTCCAGGAAGTTGAGGCGGTTAAGAAGATAGTGGCGGGTAAGGCATTCATTATGCAAAGCAAGCACGCGAAAGAAAATTTCTTTTTACTTACCCGAGTTCGGAGCTCTCCAGGAGTGTTCGCAGATCTGCCCCGCAATGTGTCGGATGCCGCGGAGTTCTGCCGGGCCGAGGAGGGGAGCTCGACGGAGAAGTTGTTCTGGTCTCAGTATACTGGGACCGAACACTCGATGCCCTTGAGCGACCAGCTGAAGCAACTGGTCGAGCTCCACAAGGCGGCCGAACATGCCATGAAGGGCCTTATAGTCCGGATGTGGCCTGGCGATCCCCTGCCTAACAGCTACTTCGGTCTAGTGAGGCGGCTTGTGAATGCATGCCCCCGGTTTGAAGTCATCAAGCGGTCTGTCTGCATTGAAGGTGCATGCAGGGCTTTTGCCCGTGCGAAAGTGCACTCGGCGAAGATGGACGCCGAGAAGCTGGTGAAGGAGGGGCCACCGCAGGGCAAGGAGCATCGCCACCCCGAAATGTATTATGAAGGTGTCCTGAAGGGTGCCCGCCTTGTGGCGGAGGAGTGTACCAAAGATGTAATTTTTGAATGAACGTGCTCATGTGATCCTATAATGTGAACACTACTTCATTTGCGCTATGCAACGCTTTTTGAATTTAAAATATTACCTTCTGTGCGGCCGTTTATCGAATTTGAGAGTTGGCCAGTCGTCGGCTTCTGCCCCCATGCAGCTAGTACTGGGGTGTTCGGGATAAATCTGAGCACTCTTTTTCCCATTTTTGGGTCCTTTGAGGGAGGTGCTCAGTGCAATGAACCAGGCAATCGGACTATAATGCTTTATCACTCTCACTTAGCCATAGAAGTCTAAAATTTTAAATTTTGGCAAAGCCCCTAGTATTCGGAAGGTCGAATTTGGGGCGCTATATACGCCTAAGTCAGACAAGGCCAACTCCTCGCCCGAAGCGGAAAACATCTTTAAGGACTTGAGACCTCTCGAATAGCGACCAGCTCTCGCCTTATCATGATGGTCAGTTTTGGCTTTCTCTACTGAGGTGTTCGTCCGGAAGAACCGGGACACAATCGCAGTAGTTCTCCCAGTGCTACCTTAGCCGATATTGCGGAACGTAAGGTACCAAAACATGGGAGCCGGGCAAACCCAACTATTGACCCAAGACATGATTCGGAGCTGATGCATATAATGCTATAAGTTCGGGGTGCCGCACTATCGAAAGTGTTCGGACTTCTCACGCCGTATTATGGGGTATACGAAAGCCCCTGGCGTACTGGCCGTACCAGAATGTACGGGTGCTGATTGTCGTAAATAAACATATAAAAAAGAATAGATAATGCAATAATAGGCTAATCTTGTGCATTGTTATTTAAAGAACGCGTCGAGGCGTACTGATACAAGTAGTGCAATAAGCTAAATAAATAAATAAATAATAGGACTATTTGACATGCCCTATCCAAGGGCAAGCTGCAGACTAGTATTTAAAGTAGGTATTTTGCTCGTTATCAGAGACCACCTGGAATTCCATTGTACGACGTAGCTTCCTGCCTCCTTGGCTATTGTTTTATGTGTCTGGCAATCCCACTGCCGGATAGGGTTTCCAGAGAGTAAGGTCCTGAAAGAGAAAAAATAATGAAGGTAGGCAGCCCCTAGGGCGGTTGAGCCGCATTGTGGGGCGTGCCCTGATCGTGCCCCCGCCTATGCCCATGGTATTTTTAGTGCGTAATTATGTATGCGTGGCATGTATTTCGCCGCTTGACTGGGACTAGGACGGGGGCCGAATTGCTAGGACGAGCCCTGAGCATGCCAGGCGATCCTGCTGCAGGTTACTCCGGACTCGCTTGACGGTGTCTGGGGGCTGTATCGCCAAATTGGCGGTTTCCCTTAAAAGGCTGTTTTGTGCTTCTACTACGAGGGCCGCGGTGTGCTCCTCTGTGCGGAGCAAGCGCTCTGTGTTGCCATTGACTGTTATGACCCCCCTAGGTCCTGGCATCTTGAGCTTGAGGTATGCGTAATGCGGTACCACATTGAATTTTGCGAATGCGGTTCGCCCGAGCAGTGCGTGATAGCCACTGCGGAACTGGACAATATCGAAGATTAACTCCTCGCTCTGGAAGTTGTCCGGGGATCCGAAGACCACTTCCAGTGTGATATAGCCCGTGCAATGGGCCTCTACACCTGGGATGACTCCCTTAATGGTGGTCTTGGTGGGTTTGATCCTCGAGGGATCTATACCCATTTTACGCACTGTATCCTGATAGAGCAGGTTCAGGCTGCTGCCGCCGTCCATGAGGACTCCAGTGAGGTGAAATCCATCAATGATGGGGTCTAGGACCAATGCGGCAGATCCGCCATGACGGATACTAGTGGGGTGGTCCCTGCGATCGAAGGTGATCGGGCAAGAGGACCATGGGTTGAACTTTGGGGCGACAGGCTCCATCGCATAGACGTCCCTTAGTGCACGCTTCCGTTCCCTCTTGGGAATGTGGGTTGCGCATATCATATTCACCGTCTTCACTTGTGGCGGGAATCTCTTCTGTCCTCCCGTGTTCGGCGGCCGGGGCTCCTCCTCGTCATCGCTATGCAGCCCCTTGTCCTTGTTTTTGGCATTCAACTTTGTCGGCCTGCTTGAACACCCAGCATTCTCTGTTGGTGTGATTGGCTAGTTTATCGGGGGTGCCATGAATTTGACACGAGCGATCGAGTATGCGGTCCAAACTGGATAGGACCGGAGTACATCTTTTGAATGGCTTTTTCCGCTGACCGGACCTAGGGCCTCTGAATTCGGCATTGACTATCGTATCTTCAGTGTTATCGCCGTTGTTGTGGCGCTTGTGTCTATTACGACGTGGTCTGCCGTTAGCATCTTTAGTATCGGAAGTGCCCAAATTCCTTGATGTGTTGTTGCTGCGAGCCAGCCAGCTATCCTCGCCCGCGCAAAAGCGGGTCATGAGTGTCGTGAGGGCTGCCATAGATTTCGGCTTCTCCTGGCTGAGGTGTCGGGCAAGCCACTCGTCACGGATGTTATGCTTAAATGCCGCTAAGGTCTCAGCATCCGGACAGTCGACGATTTGGTTCTTCTTAGTTAGGAACTACGTCCAGAATTGCCTGGCCGATTCCCCTGGCTGCTGAGTTATATGGCTCAAGTCGTCAGCATTCGGTGGTCGCACATAGGTGCCTTGGAAGTTGTCAAGGAATGCATCTTCCAAATCCTCCCAACTGCTGATGGAGTCTGCTGGCAAGCTATTCAGCCAATGCCGAGCTGGTCCTTTGAGTTTTAGTGGGAGGTACTTGATGGCATGTAGATCATCACCGTGAGCCATGTGGATATGGAGGAGGAAATCCTCAATCCATATTGCGGGATCTGTTGTGCCATCGTATGATTCGATATTTACGGGCTTAAAACGCTCCGGGAATTCGTGATCCATAACTTCACCAGTGAAGCATAGGGGGTGTGCGGTGCCTCTGTGCCGGGATATATCACGGCGCAGTTCATATGAGTTTTGTCTGCTTTATTCGGCCCGGCCGGATTTACTTTTAGTGTATCAGGCGTGACGGTCATCATCCCGCGTTGGTGCACGCCCCCGTGACCCGTATATCGATCTTGCATGTTTTGCCCTGCTTTCCAATTCATCTCGCAGGTCCCGCGTGTTGCCCCTTGCCTTGGTAGTTTTGTTTGAGTGGCGGCGGGGTGCAGGTTGAACTTCAGGTTGAAACGCCTCTCTATCTCGGCCACGCGGTGGCCGGTCAGCCGCATCGTACACTGGTGACGTAGGTTTTACTGCTTCCTCCTCGAGAAGCGACCTGCGTCTTGGGTAACCCTTGGAGGGGCGTTTGAGTTCGTATTCCTCGGCCGCAAGGACTTCAGTCCATCTGTCTGCTAGCAAATCTTGATTAGCTCGAAGCTATTGTTGCTTTTTCTTCAGGCTATTTGCCGTGGCAATAAGCCAACGCTTGAAGCGCTCCTGCTTGATGGGATCCTCAGGCACGATAAATTCTTTGTTGCCGAGGCTCACCTCATCTTCGGAGAGGGGCATGTAATTTTCATCCTCCGTTTCTCCATATGCTGCCTGTTCTGGAGGGCTAGCTTGTTCGTCCTCTTGCTCTAAATCTGGCTGGAGGGGATTGTCATTGTCTTCGGCACTATCCGGAGTGTTATTGTCTCTTGTGCCGGTATCATTGATTTTGCTATGGAGGGACTTAGAGCGGCGCCACTGACATCGGTGCTTGGGTTGCTTCCTGGAGGGGTCATCCTCCGCTGTCTTGTCGCCATTGCCTTCTTTGGGGGTATCCATCATATATATATCGTATGATGAGGTGGCGGTCCAGCGCCCTGTAGGCGGTGGTTCTTGTTCGTCTCCTGCATCGTCGTCCATACTGTCGATGTCTTCGGAGTCGAAGTCGAGCATGTCGGTTAGATCATCGACAATGGCTACTAAGTGGGTGGTGGGTGGGCAGCGAATTTCTTCGTCGTCCGCATCCCATTCCAGCCGGACATAGATCTGCCAAGGTTCTCCTGACAAGGAGAGAAACCTTAACGAATTTAGCACGTCGCCGAAGGGTGAGTGCTGAAAAATATCCGCGGAGGTAAACTCCATGATCGGCGCCCAATCGGATTCGATAGGCACGGGCGTAGGCGGCTCGGAGTTTGTGGCCGGAGATGAATCCAGTGGTTCGGCATCACGGCTCTCGTGAGGGGTAAGGTCAGTATCCGGCTCCATCGCTGCTGAGAGTACGACCTCCATGGCAGGGTCTATCCACCCGTCCTTGGATGGCGCAATTTGCTCCGGATTGAAGGCCGGAGTAGTTGCTGGTGTGATCTTGATACTTCTCCAACGTATCTATAATTTTTGATTGCTCCATGCTATATTATCTACTGTTTTGGACTATATTAGGCTTTATTTTTCACTTTCATATTAGTTTTGGGACTAACCTATTAACCGGAGGCCCAGCCCAGAATTGCTGTTTTTTGCCTATTTCAGTGTTTCGAAGAAACGGAATATCAAACGGAGTCCAAATGGAATGAAACCTTCGGGAACGTGATTTTCTCAACAAATAAGATCCAGGAGACTTGGACCCTCCGTCAAGAAAGGAGGGAGGCGGTCACGAGGGTGGAGGGCGCCCCCCTAGGGCGCGCCCCCTGCCTTGTGGGCCCCCCGAAGCTCCACCGACGTACTCCTTCCTCCTATATATACCTACGTACCCCCAAACGATCAGAGACGGAGCCAAAAACCTAATTCCACCACCGCAACCTTCTGTACCCACGAGATCCCATCTTGGGGCCTGTTCCGGAGCTCCGCCGGAAGAGGAATCCACCACGGAGGGCTTCTACATCATCACCATAGCCCCTCCGATGAAGCGTGAGTAGTTTACCTCAGACCTTCGGGTCCATAGTTAGTAGCTAGATGGCTTCTTCTCTCTTTTTGGATCTCAATACAATGTTCTCCCCCTCTCTCGTGGAGATCTATTCGGTGTAATCTTCTTTTTGCGGTGTGTTTGTTGAGACCGATGAATTGTGGGTTTATGATCAAGATTATCTATGAAAAATATTTGAATCTTCTCTGAATTCTTTTATGTATGATTGGTTATCTTTGCAAGTCTCTTTGAATTATCAGTTTGGTTTGGCCTACTAGATTGGTTTTTCTTGCAATGGGAGAAGTGCTTAGCTTTGGGTTCAATATTGTGGTGTCCTTTCCTAGTGACAGTAGGGGCAGCAAGGCACGTATTGTATTGTTGCCATCAAGGATAACAAGATGGGGTATTTATCATATTGCATGAATTTATTCCTCTACATCATGTCATCTTGCTTAAGGCGTTACTCAATTTTCTTGAACTTAATACTCTAGATGCATGCTGGATAGCTGTCGATGAGTGGAGTAATAGTAGTAGATGCAGGCAGGAGTCGGTCTACTTGTCTCGGACGTGATGCCTATATACATGATCATACCTAGATATTCTCATAACTATGCTCAATTCTGTCAAGTGCTCAATAGTAATTTGTTCACCCACCGTAGAATACTTATGCTCGTGAGAGAAGCCACTAGTGAAATCTATGGCCCCCGGGTCTGTTCTCATTATATCAATCTCCATCACTTTATTATTGCTTTTCTTTTTTACTTTACCTTTTATTTTTACCTTGCATCTCTATACCAAAAATACCAAAAATATTATCTATCATCTCTATCAGATCTCACTCTCGTAAGTGACCGTGAAGGGATTGACAACCCCTAATCGCGTTGGTTGCGAGGAGTTATTTGCTTTGTGTAGGTACGAGGGACTCGCGCGTAGCCTCCTACTGGATTGATACCTTGGTTCTCAAAAACTGAGGGAAATACTTACTCTACTCTGCTGCATCACCCTTTCCTCTTCAAGGAAATCCAACGCAGTGCTCAAGAGGTAGCAGGAAGATTTCTGGCGCCGTTGCCGGGGAGGTCTACGCAAAAGTCAACATACCAAGTACCCATCACAATCCCTTATATCCCGCATTACATTATTTGCCATTTGCCTCTCGTTTTCCTATCTCCCACTTCACCCTTGCCGTTTTATTCGCCCTCTCTTTTTCGTTTGCCCTTTTCTCGCTTGCCTGTCGCTATGTCTGAAATTGGGGAAATTATTGCCGATATGGACAATAATAATATCTTAGAAAATTCTGATGCTCCTGCTGAAGAACCCCCTACTTTGCATACAAAAAGATTTCGAATTGGTAGTGGTAATATTATTGGGAAAGGAGTTATTCAAGATTTCTTTACTTGTGCCGGTACTTTGCCTTCTATGGGCGGTTCTATTCTTCATAGAACTAGTAGTCTTGCGGACGCTATTGCCATGCTTATCGTTGAACTTGAAAGGCAATTTATGCACATGCACCCTTGCATACAAAGGATTTTCCTAGAATTTTCTAATATCGAGCACTCTTCTGTTAAGCGTGCCGCTACTATCTTTTTGGCTCATGAATTCAGAATTATAATAAAAGAGGCCAAAGAAATGTTTGCACATTATAGGGTGGACGCTGGCCGTCCTCCCATAGAATCTATCCTCTTTGATCAAGAAGAAATTATGCGTTTTCAATCTCTTGACTATGCTGCTTTCAATGAAAACCTTAGAAAAAAGGTGTCAACCAATATTTTAATTGATAGAATCTCTAAACTTAATGATGATTTGGCTATTCGAAACAATGAGCTAGGATACTCTCTTGAGTGTAGGCTCACGAGGTTCTGTCAAAAGAACGCTTATAATGATGAATTGATTGTGCATTACGAAGGGCCGAAAGAGGAACCTATACCTCCTAAAATTGATCTTGGGGAGTTTTGTCTTATTAAACTTAGCCCTTTTGATTACTTTTGCTTGCCTCAAAGAAAACTTGCTGCCGAATGTAGAGAATATGAAATGAGTTTCACCGATCTATCTTATTACTACGGTACTACCTAGATCTATCCTTGCTTTTATGCCTAACTAGGGGCGTTAGACGATAGCGCTTGTCGGGAGGCAACCCAATTTTATTTTTAGTTTTTTTGCTTTTTGCTTCTGTTTAGGAATAAATAATCCATCTACCTTCTGTTTAGATGTGGTTTTATCTTTTAATTAGTGTTTGTGCCAAGTTAAACCTATAGGATCTTCTTGGATGATAGTTATTTGATCTTGCTGTAATTTCCAGAAACTTTCTGTTCACGAAAACAATTATTAAAAATTACCAGAACGTGATAAAATACTGATTCCAATTGCTTCTGATCAATAAACAAATTTCCTAGGTCTTACAATTTTGGCTGATTTTTTGGAGTTCCAGAAGTTTGCGTTAGTTACAGATTACTACAGACTGTTCTGTTTTTAACAGATTCTGTTTTTCGTGTGTTGTTGGCTAATTTTGATGAATCTATGGCTAGTAAAATAGTTTATAAACCATAGAGAAGTTGGAATATAGTAGGTTTAACACCAATATAAATAAAGACTGAGTTCATTACAGTACCTTGAAGTGGTCTTTTGTTTTCTTTCGCTAACGGAGCTCACGAGATTTCTGTTGAGTTTTGTGTTGTGAAGTTTTCAAGTTTTGGGTGAAATCTTTTGATGGATTATGGAACAAGGAGTGGCAAGAGACTAATCTTGGGGATGCCCATGGCACCCCCAAGATAATCCAAGGACACCACAAAGTCAAAGCTTGGGATGCACCGGAAGGCATCCCCTCTTTCGTCTACTTCCATCGGTAACTTTACTTGGAGCTATATTTTTATTCACCACATGATATGTGTTTTGCTTGGAGCGTCTTGTATGATTTGAGTCTTTGATTTTTAGTTTAACACAATCATCCTTGTTGTACACACCTTTTGAGAGAGCCATACATGAATTGGAATATGATAGAATACTCTATGTGCTTCACTTATATCTTTTGAGCTATATAGTTTTGCTGTAGTGCTTCACTTATATCTTTTAGAGCATGGTGGTGGATTTGTTTTATAGAAACTGTTGATCTCTCATGCTTCACTTAGATTATTTTGAGAGTCTTAAATAGCATGGTAATTTGCTTAATAATAATAATAATAAGCTTGGTATTCAAGATTTGTAAAACTTTCTTTTGAGTGCGTTGAATACTAAGAAAAGTTTGATGCTTGATAATTGTTTTGAGATATGAAGATGGTGATATTAGAGTCATGTTAGTTGAGTAGTTGTGAATTTGAGAAATACTTGTGTTAAAGTTTGTGATTCCCGTAGCATGCACGTATGGTGAACCGTTATGTGATGAAGTCGGAGCATGATTTATTTATTGATTGTCTTCCTTATGAGTGGCGGTCGGGGACGAGCGATGGTCTTTTCCTACCAATCTATCCCCCTAGGAGCATGCGCGTAATACTTTGCTTTGATAACTTCTAGATTTTTACAATAAGTATATGAGTTCTTTATGAATAATGTTGAGTCCATGTATTATACACACTTTTCCATCCTTCCACCATTGCTAGCCTCTCTAATACCGCGCACTTTTCGCCGGTATCATACACCTTCCTCAAAACAGCCACCATACCTACCTATCATGGCATTTCCATAGCCATTCTGAGATATATTGCCATGCAACTTTCCACCGTTCCATTTATTATGACATGCTCCATCATTGTCATATTGCTAGCATGATCATGTAGTTGACATCGTATTTGTGGCAAAGCCACCATTCATAATTCTTTCATACATGTCACTCTTGATTCATTGCATATCCCGGTACACCTCTGGAGGCATTCATTAGAGTCATACTTTGTTCTAAGTATCGAGTTGTAATTGTTGAATTGTAAGAAAAATAAAAGTGTGATGACCATCATTTTTAGAGTATTGTCCCAAGTGAGGAAAGGATGATGGAGACCATGATTCCCCCACAAGTCGGGATGAGACTCCGGACGAAAAATAAAAAAAGAAAAAGAAAAAAAGAGGCCATAAAAAAGAAGAGAGAAAAGGCCCAAATAAAAAAAGAAAAAAGAAAAAAATGAGAGAAAAAGAGAGAAGGGACAATGTTACTATCCTTTTACGACACTTGTGCTTCAAAGTAGCAACATGATCTTCATGATAGAGAGTCTCTCATTTTGTCACTTTCATATACTAGTGGGAATCTTTCATTATAGAACTTGGCATGTATATTCCAATGATGGGCTTCCTCAAAATGCCCTAGGTCTTCATGAGCAAGCGAGTTGGATGCACACCCACTTAGTTTCTTTTGTTGAGCTTTCATATACTTATAGCTTTAGTGCATCCGTTGCATGGCAATCCCTACTCACTCACATTGATATGTATTGATGGGCATCTCCATAGCCTGTTGATATGCCTAGTTGATGTGAGACTATCTTCCCCTCTTTTTGTCTTCTCCACAACCACCATTCTGTTCCACCTATAGTGCTATATCCATGGCTCACGCTCATGTATTGCGTGAAGATTGAAAAAGTTTTGAAAATGTCAAAAGTATGAAACAATTGCTTGGCTTGTCATCGGGGTTGTGCATGATTTAAATACTTTGTGTGGTGAAGATAGAGCATAGACAGACTATATGATTTTCTAGGGATAACTTTCTTTGGCCATGTTATTTTGAGAAGACATAATTCCTTTGTTAGTATGTTTGAAGTATTATTATTTTTATGTCAATATGAACTTTTGTCTTGAATCTTTCGGATCTGAATATTCATACCACAATTAAGAAGAGTTACATTGAAATTATGCCAAGTAGAACTCCGCATCAAAAATTCTCTTTTTATCATTTACCTACTCGAGGACGAGCAGGAATTAAGCTTGGGGATGCCTGATACGTCTCCAACGTATCTATAATTTTTGATTGCTCCATGCTATATTATATAATGTTTTGGACTATATTGGACTTTATTTTTTCACTTTCATATTACTTTTGGGACTAACCAATTAACCGGAGGCCCAACCCAAAATTGTTGTTTTTTTGCCTATTTCAGTGTTTCGAAGAAACGGAATATCAAACGGAGTCCAAACGGAATGAAACCTTCGGGAACGTGATTTTCTCAACAGATAAGATCCAGGACACTTGGACCCTCCGTCAAGAAAGGAGGGAGGCGGTCACGAGGGTGGAGGGCGCCCCCCTGCCTCGTGGGCCCCCCAAAGCTCCATCGACGTACTCCTTCCTCCTATATATACCTACGTACCCCCAAACGATCAGAGACGGAGCCAAAAACATAATTCCACCACCGCAACCTTCTGTACCCACGAGATCCCATCTTGGGGCCTGTTCCGGAGCTCCGCTGGAAGAGGAATCCACCACGGAGGGCTTCTACATCATCACCATAGCCCCTCCGATGAAGTGTGAGTAGTTTACCTCAGACCTTCGGGTCCATAGTTAGTAGCTAGATGGCTTCTTCTCTCTTTTTGGATCTCAATACAATGTTCTCCCCCTCTCTCGTGTAGATCTATTCGATGTAATCTTCTTTTTGCGGTGTGTTTGTTGAGACCAATGAATTGTGGGTTTATGATCAAGATTATCTATGAACAATATTTGAATCTTCTCTGAATTCTTTTATGTATGATTGGTTATCTTTGCAAGTCTCTTTGAATTATCAGTTTGGTTTGGCCTACTAGATTGGTTTTTCTTGTAATGGGAGAAGTGCTTAGCTTTGGGTTCAATCTTGCGGTGTCCTTTCCCAGTGACAGTAGGGGCATCAAGGCACGTATTGTATTGTTGCCATCGAGGATAACAAGATGGGGTATTTATCATATTGCATGAATTTATTCCTCTACATCATGTCATCTTGCTTAAGGTGTTACTCTATTTTCTTGAACTTAATACTCTAGATGCATGCTGGATAGCAGTCGATGAGTGGAGTAATAGTAGTCGATGCAGGCAGGAGTCGGTCTACTTGTCTCGGACGTGATGCCTATATACATGATCATACCTAGATATTCTCATAACTATGCTCAATTCTGTCAATTGCTCATCAGTAATTTGTTCACCCACCGTAGAATACTTATGCTCTTAAGAGAAGCCACTAGTGAAATCTATGGCCCCCGGGTCTATTCTCATCATATCAATCTCCATCACTTTATTATTGCTTTGCTTTTTTACTTTACCTTTTATTTTTACCTTGCATCTCTATACAAAAAATACCAAAAAATATTATCTATCATCTCTATCAGATCTCACTCTCGTAAGTGACCGTGAAGGGATTGACAACCCCTAATCGCGTTGGTTGCGAGGAGTTATTTGCTTTGTGTAGGTACGAGGGACTCGCGCGTAGCCTCCTACTGGATTGATAGCTTGGTTCTCAAAAACTGAGAGAAATACTTACTACACTCTACTGCATCACCCTTTCCTCTTCAAGGAAATCCAACGCAGTGCTCAAGAGGTAGCAGATCTCCCGAACACCATCCGATGATAGAGCTATATCATGCTCGTCGTGATCGTGCGGTGCACCTGGCAAGGGCTCGAATCCGTCGAAGATCAAGTCTCCGCGGATGTCGGCAGTATAATTCAAGTTCCCGAACCTAACCTGGTGGCCAGGGGCGTAGCTCTCGATCTGCTCCAGATGGCCAAGCGAGTTAGCACGCAGAGTGAAGCCGCCGAATACGAAGATCTGTCCGGGGAGGAAAACCTCGCCCTAGACCACATCGTTACCGATGATCGAAGGAGCCATCAGGCCTTATGGTGACGACGCAGTGGAACTCTCAATGAAAGCAGCAATGTCAGTGTCAAAACCGGCGGATCTCGGGTAGGGGGTCCCAAACTATGCGTCTAAGGTGGATGGTAACAGGAGACGGGGGACACGATGTTTACCCAGGTTCGGGCCCTCTCGATGGAGGTAATACCCTACTTCCTACTTGATTGATCTTGATGATATGAGTATTACAAGAGTTGATCTACCACGAGATCGTAGAGGCTAAACCCTAGAAGCTAGCCTATGGTATGATTGTTCTCATCCTACGGACTAAACCCTCCGGTTTATATAGCCACCGGAGGGGGCTAGGGTTACACAGAGTCGGTTACAAGGGAGGATATCTACATATCCGTATTGCCAAGCTTGCCTTCCACGCCAAGGAGAGTCCCATCCGGACACTGGATGAAGTCTTCAATCGTGTATCTTCATAGTCCAATGGTCCGGCCGAAGGATATAGTCCGGCTGTCCGGAGACCCCCTAATCCAGGACTCCCTCAGTGCCCATGTGTGGCTTTGGTAATTTATGACAATCCCTATGGACTAATGGTTGCCTTGAGTTATATCTGAAGGGTTTGTCCATAGGCTTTGCTTGTAGACCATTTGTTGGTTTCAAGGTTATAAGGAGATTATGTGTTGACCAAGGTGTTATTCATGGAGTTATCCAGAGATTAGTCGTGTGAGAGTTGAGCCTATTGCAAGAATGTATTGAAGAAGAAGATTGTACGAATACTCATGTTTATCTTCAAGACATCATCTTTGTGAAGAGAGAAGATAAGATACAAGGTTGATCAAGACTAAGTACAAAGAGTGGATTCAAGTTGATAAACACACAAAGCGTAGAAGATGTATTGGTGGGATCAAGTGATCTCATGGTATGGTAAGCATTGTCAATCATGCTTTTTGTACTAACTCATGGTCTATGGAGAGTTCTTTGTGGGGTTAGGTATGTTTCCACGAGCGTGCATTAAAGGAAGATATCATATAACCCATGGAGGACGGCATCAAGTGGTGATAGTCATCAAGATTGCGATGTGCAAGTTCAAGTGGGGCATCACGAAGATATCATGCTTGAAGGTTGCCGTCCATTATTATGATAATGGACATGTGAAGATGTGCCTAAGAGAGGCTCACCCATAGTGGAGTATGGGGGAGCAATCTACTAACCTTCATCGAGCATGCGGAATCAAGAAAGGTGTCCAACTTGAGGAGGTCAAGATCGTCATCATATAACTCAAGTGGATTATGCACAAGGTAAAAGTTTGTCCTTGATAGGTTTTATATTTTACCGGTCTCATGGTGTTAGTTGGGATACCAGGTTATAGGATCGATAGTCGTACTATCAAGGGGGGCTCTCGAGTGAATAGCTTGATCATATCGTTCATAGAGAGCTCAAACCTTTGCATCCATGGCATCATCTTTCTTGGTTCTTATTTGGATTTTCTCTTTGTGAGGTTTTACAGCTTGTGTTTATCTTCATGACAGGCTCTAGTTCATCGAAAACCAATTTTCTATGCATCTTCTATTGCGTTTATGGTGTTGGAGATTTTACCGGTCTTATTTGAGGAAGGGTTCTCACCATTATATTATGAGTATTTTATCCATGGATAGTTCTTAATATTTCTATCAAGCTTGTGATAGCCCCCATTGTTAGCTTTCCAACAAGCTTGATTTCATTGAATTCAGAGTTCATTTGTAAAAGTTATGATCGTTTTAGTTTTCTGACCGGGTTCTGTAGGGTCTGGGTGCCCGGGGTCACCCGCAAGATGACACTTTGGTTTGGCCACCCCCGGGTGCCCGAACCTTCTTGTGCACACCTCCCGGGTGCCCGGTCCTCTTTGTTTTTGTTCGGTATTTTCTCTGGTGAGTCCAGGTGCCCGGACCCCTTTAGTCCGGGTGCCCAGGGTGGCGGTTGTGTGCAATGGCCACATTTTTCTTGGAGGTATTTATACCCGCTGATACGTCCATTTTGCATCATGCTTTTATATTGATATTTATTGCATTATAGGTTGTTATTACACATTATATCACAATACTTATGACTTTTCTCTCTTATTTTACAAGGTTTACATGAAGAGGGAGAATGTCGGCAGCTAGAATTCTGGATTGGAAAAGGAGCAAATCTGAGAGACCTATTCGGCACAAATCCAAAAGTCCGGAAACTTCATGGAGAATTATTTTGGAATATATAAAACATATTGGGCGAAGAAAGCACCAGAGGGGACCCACCAGGCATCCACAAGGGTGGGGGCGCGCCCTACCCCCCTGGGCGCGCCCCCTGCCTTGTGGGCCACCTGGCAGGCCTTCGGTTCCCATCTTCTGCTATATGAAGGGTTTTTACCTGGAAAGAATAAAAAGTAAGCTTTCGGGACGAAGCGCCGCTGTCTCGAGGCGGAACTTGGGCACAACCAATCTAGGGCTCCGGGGGAGCTGTTCTGCCTAGGAAACTTCCCTCTCGGAGGGGGAAATCGAAGCCATCGTCATCACCAATGATCCTCTCATCGAGAGGGGGTCAATCTCCATAAACATCTTCACCAGCACCATTTCCTCTCAAACCCTAGTTCATCTCTTGTATCCGATCTTTGTCTCAAAACCTCAGATTGGTACCTGTGGGTTGCTAGTAGTGTTGATTACTCCTTGTAGTTGATGCTAGTTGGTTTATTCGGTGGAACATCATATGTTCAGATCCTTAGTGCTATTCAATACTCCTCTGATTATGAACATGAATATGCTTTGTGAGTAGTTATGTTTGTTCCTGAGGACATGGGAGAAGTCTTTGTTATAAGTAATCATGTGAATTTGGTATTCGTTCTATATTTTGATGAGATGTATGTTGTCTTTCCTCTAGTAGTGTTATGTGAACATCGACTACATGACACTTCACCATGATTTGGGCCTAGGGGAAGGCATTGGGAAGTAATAAGTAGATGATGGGTTGCTAGAGTGACAGAAGCTTAAACCCTAGTTTATGTGTTGCTTCGTAAGGGGCTGATTTGGATCCATATGTTTCATGCTATGGTTAGATTTATCTTAATTCTTCTTTCATAGTTGCGGATGCTTGAGAGAGGGCTAATCATAAGTTGGAGGCTTTTCCAAGCAAGGACAACACCAAAGCACCGGTCCACCCACATATCAAATTATTAAAATAACGAATGTGAATCATATGAGCATGATGAAAACTAGCTTGACACTAATTCCCATGTGTCCTCGGGAGCACTTTGCTTTATATAAGAGTTTGCCTAGGCTTTTCCTTTGCTACAAAAAGGATTGGGCCACCTTGCTTTACCTTAGTTACTTTTTTACTTGTTACCCGTTACGAATTATCTTATCACACAACTATCTGCTACCGATAATTTCAGTGCTTGCAGAGAATACCTTGCTGAAAACCGCTTGTAATTTCCTTCTACTCCTCGTTGGGTGATGTCGCTTGAAGCTACGTCGGTATTTCCCCAAAGAGGAAGGGATGATGCAGCACAATGGCGGTAGGTATTTCCCTCAGATATGAAAAAAATGTTATCGAACCAGTAGGAGAACCAAACAACACAACGTAAACAGCCCCAGCACACAAATAACAACACCTTGCAACCCGACGTGTTAAAGGGGTTGTCAATCCCTTTCGGGTAACGGCGCCAGAAACGGTGTGCGGACGGGAGAAAGTTGTAATAATTTGATAGATCGAACGCCAAATAAAATAAGTAGAAATAAAATGCAGCAAGGTATTTTTGTATTTTTGGTTTAGTAGATCTGAAAATAAATGCAAGGAAAAAGTAGATCGCAAAGGCAAATATATGAGAAAGAAGACCCGGGGGCCGTAGGTTTCACTAGTGGCTTCTGTCGAGAAAAAATAGCAAACGATGGGTGAACAAATTACTCTTGGGCAATTCATTGAACTTCAAATAATTATGACGATATCCAGGCAATGATCATTATATAGGCATCACGTCCAAGATTAGTAGACCGAGTCCTGCATGCATCTACTACTATTACTCCACACATCGACCACTATCTAGCATGCATCTAGTGTATTAAGTTCATGGAAAACGGAGTAATGCAATAAGAATGATGACATGATGTAGACAAGATCTATCTATGTAGAGATAGACCCCATCGTTTTATCCTTAGTAGCAACGATACATACGTGTCATTTCCCTTTCTGTCACTGGGATCAAGCACCATAAGATCGAACCCACCACCGGGCACCTCTTCCCATTGCAAGATAAATAGATCAAGTTGGCCAAACGAAGCCCAAATATCGGAGAAGAAATACGAGGCTACAAGCAATCATGCATATAGGATATCAAAGAAACTCAAATAACTTTCATGGATATAAAAAGATATAACTGATCATAAACTCGACGTTCATCAGATCCCAACAAACACACCGCAAAAGAGTAATATCATATGGATCTCCAAGAGACCATTGTATTGAGAATCCAGCGAGAGAGAGAGAGAGAGAGGAAGCCATATAGCTACTAACTACGGACCCGAAGGTCTACAAAGAACTACTCACGCATCATCAGAGAGGCACCAATGGAGGTGATGAACCCCGTCCGAGATGGTGTCTAGATTGGATCTGGTGGTTCTGGACTCTGTGGCGGCTGGATGAATATTTCGTTGACTCCCCTAGGGTTTCTGGAATACTAGGGTATATATAGAGCAAAGAGGCGGTCTGGGGGGCACCCGAGGTGGGCACAACCCACCAGGGCGCGCCTGGGCCTCCTGGCGTGCCCTGGTGGGTTGTGCCTACCTCGGGGCAACCCTAGGCGCAGCCAGGTCCCGTTGTGTTCCTTCTGGCCCATAAAAATTCTTTGTAAAGTTTTGGGGCATTTGGACTCCGTCTGATATTGATTTTCTGTGATGTAAAAAACATGGAAAAAACAACAACTAGCACTTGGCACTATGTCAATAGGTTAGTACCAAAAAATGATATAAAATGACTATAAAACATCCAAGATTGATAATATAACAACATGGAACAATAAAAAATTATAGATACGTTGGAGACGTATCATTAGGTTCTACACTCTTACTTATCGAAAGGACTACAATAGATCCCCTATACTTGTGGGTGATCAAGCCTCTTTTCTAGCGCCGTTGCCGGGGAGTGAAGCGCCTTTGGTAAGTGGAATTCGGTAAGGGAATATTTATATAGTGTGCTATAATTTACTCTCATGTGTCACTATGGAAAATCATCCTTTGAGGGGCTTATTCGGGGTATCTTCACCTCGACCGGTAGAGCAAAGAATTTCTACTCAACCTACTGAACCTAATAAAAATATTTATTATGAAATTCCTTCAGGTATGATAGAGAAACTACTAGATAATCCTTATGCAGGAGATGGAATATTACATCCTGATATGCACCTATTCTATGTGGATGAAGTTTGTGTATTATTTAAGCTTGTAGGTTTGCCCGAGGATGATGTCAAGAAGAAGGTATTCCCTTTATCTTTGAAGGGAAA
The DNA here is from genome assembly GCF_002162155.2 of Triticum dicoccoides. Taxonomy (NCBI): domain Eukaryota; kingdom Viridiplantae; phylum Streptophyta; class Magnoliopsida; order Poales; family Poaceae; genus Triticum; species Triticum dicoccoides. The sequence goes on along the minus strand of NC_041388.1, from coordinate 352,889,982 downwards.
GGCATTGACATGGTCTAGGCTATGTGATGATATTGGATCTTGGAACTACAGCCGATTGAAATTGGAATTTCATCAGAAGTTTTATCCTATGCATCTGGTTCATCATGATCGGAATTATATATATAATTTTTGGCCTCCTGAAGGAGAAACTATCACTCAAGCTCGGGGGAGGCTTAAGTGAATGTTATATTCATGCCCCAATCATGAGCTCTCAAGAGAAATTATTATTCCGAATTTTTATGCTCGGCTTTCTCGTAATGATCAATCCATGCTCGATACTTCTTGTACTTATTTTTGTGAAGAAGACTATTGTCGGTGTACAAAAGTAGGGGCTCTCCTTTTTACCCCTTTACTTGTGCATGGGCAGTCAGAGCCGCGCCCACGGCCACATTAAGTATGGTACAGGAGGGAAGCCAAAGGCGCAAGACAAGCGAAGCAACGCCAAGACCAGGGACGCAAAGAGCAGAGGGCGAGGTGGGATCCCTCGGCGAGGCCCTTGCTGGGGCGGCCTCCGCAGCCCCGGCAAGAGCCTTGCCGGGGCAACTTACCCGACGCCAGCAGAGCGCGCCACCCTTGGGCCCAAGGGTTCCAATGCTATCAACCACATTGTAACCAAGGCTCGGGAGGCACCTCCATGGTGGCATGCAGATCTTTGTGAAGATCATAAGCACACAAGATCAGATGAGGACCAGAAGACGATGATCCTCGGCAAGATCTTGGCCGAGGAAATCCACAAGACCCCCGGCAAGATCCTTGCCGGGGACGACCACGATGCCACGGCAAGACCCTTGCCGAGGCCCCGGCAAGACCCTTGCCGAGGACACCTGCGGGGCCACGGCCAGGCCCACGTCTGCCAAGACTCCATCGCCGTTCCCATACAGCTGCCAGCCCAAATAGCTGGGCAGGCACCTGCCTGGCTATGCACGGCCTCCAGGCCAACTCAGCAAGCACCTGCATGGTGGCATGCAGATCTTCGTGAAGACTCTGCCACCGCGCCAGCCCAGCAGCCAGCCAACGTGGCGCTACAACGCCTCATTAGCTCGGATGCGCATCGGAGCCAGGCGAGGCGACAACAGCTGGGACGAGCTTCCATGCCATCCCCGATAAAGCAAGAAGGGCACGTCGCGCATTAAATGCATTTGTTCGACGGTGCCAGAGGATAGACTTAAACACTGTACACCTTTCCACCTCCTTTGTGCCACTATGGCGACCGCTTTTAACTATAAAAGGAGGCCTGAGGCGTACCGGAGGGGGATTTGGATATTTTGAATGAGGCACACAGCGCAGCTTGTTCAAGAACTCAAGAACACTCAGATATACACCAAAAGCAGGACTAGGGTATTACGCATCCTCGCGGGCCGAACCTGGGTAAATGATCTTTGTGCTGACTACCAGATCCGTTCTTTGCACAACCCCACGCCCAACAACTGTAGAAGGGATCCCAGTGATTCCATCGGTGTCGTTTTCACCGACATCTTTGGCGCTCCGGGTAGGGGGCGCAGTTGTAGGAATCTGATCTGGTTAGGGCAGTGGCTTCGTCGTGGTCGTTGCTCCAAGGAAGAAGACGACCAACGAGCGGCATCATTGTGAAGGAAATATGCCCTAGAGGCAATAATAAAGTTATTATTTATTTCCTTATTTCATGATAAATGTTTATTATTCATGCTAGAATTGTATTAACCGGAAACATAATACATGTGTGAATACATAGACAAACATAGTGTCACTAGTATGCCTCTACTTGACTAGCTCGTTAATCAAATATGGTTTAGTTTCCTAGCCATAGACATGAGTTGTCATTTGATTAACGGGATCACATCATTAGGAGAATGATGTGATTGACTTGACCCATTCCGTTAGTTTAGCACTTGATCGTTTAGTATGTTGCTATTGCTTTCTTCATGACTTATACATGTTCCTATGACTATGAGATTATGCAACTCCCGTTTACCGGAGGAACACTTTGTGTGCTACCAAACGTCACAACATAACTGGGTGATTATAAAGGTGCTTTACAGGTGTCTCCGAACGTACTTGTTGAGTTGGCATATTTTGAGATTAGGATTTGTCACTCCGATTGTCGGAGAGGTATCTCTGGGCCCTCTCGGCAATGCACATCACTATAAGCCTTGCAAGCAATGTGACTAATGAGTTAGTTGCAGGATGATGCATTACATAACGAGTAAAGAGACTTGCCGATAACGAGGTTGAACTAGGTATTGAGATATCGATGATCGAATCTCGGGCAATAACATACCGATGACAAAGGGAACAACGTATGTTGTTATGCGGTTTGACCGACAAAGATCTTCGTAGAATATGTGGGAGCCAATATGAGCATCCAGGTTCCGCTATTGGTTATTGACCGGAGATGTGTCTCGGTCATGTCTACATAGTTCTCGAACCCGTAGGGCCCGCATGCTTAACGTTCGGTGATGATTTGTATTACAAGTTTATGTGTTTTGATGTACCGAAGGTAGTTCGGAGTCCCGGATGAGATCAGGGACATGATGAGGAGTCTCGAAATGGTTGAGATGTAAATATCGATATATTGGACGACTATATTCGGACATCGGAAAGGTTCCGAGTGGTTCGGGTATTTTTCGGAGTACCGGGGAGTTACAGGAATACGGGGGAAGAAGTATATGGGCCTTATTGGGCTTTAGGGGAGAGAGAGAGAGGCAGGCCGCGCGCCCCCCCAATGACTAGTCCGAATTGGACTAGAGGGAGGGGCGGCACCCCCTCTTTCCTTCTCTTCCCTCTTCCCCTTCCTTGTCTCCTACTCCTACTACTTGGAAGGGGAGGAATCCTACTCCCGGTGGGAGTAGGACTCCTCCAGGGCGCACCATAGGGGCCGGCGCTGTCCCCCTCCTCCACTCCTTTATATACGTGGCCAGGGGGTACCCCATAGACACAACAATTGATCTCTTGGATCTCTTAGCCGTGTGCGGTGCCCCCCTCCACCATAATCCACCTCAATTATATTGTAGCGGTGCTTAGGCGAAGCCCTACGTCGGTAGCAACATCATCACCGTCACCACACCGTCGTGCTAACGGAACTCTCCCTCAAAGCTTGGCTGGATCGGAGTTCGAGGGACGTCATCGAGTTGAACGTGTGCAGAACTCGAAGGTGTCGTACGTTCGGTACTTGATCGGTTGGATTGTGAAGATGTACGACTACATCATCCGCGTTGTGCTAACGCTTCTGCTTATGGTCTACGAGGGTACGTGGACACACTCTCCCCTCTCGTTGCTATGCATCACCATGATCTTGCGTGTGCGTAGGAATTTTTTGGAAATTACTACATTCCCCAACAGTGGAATCCAAGCCTGGTTTTATGCATTGATGTTATTTGCACGAGTAGAACACAAGTGAGTTGTGGGTGATACTAGTCATATAGCTTACCAGCATGTCATACTTTGGTTTGGCGGTATTGTTGGATAAAGCGGCCCGGACCGACATTACGCATACGCTTACGCGAGACTGGTTCTACCGATGTGCTTTGCACACAGGTGGCTGGCGGGTGTCAGTTTCTCCAACTTTAGTTTAACCGAGTGTGGCTACGCTCGGTCCTTGAGAAGGTTAAAACAACACTAACTTGATGAACTATCGTTGTGGTTTTGATGCGTAGGTAAGAATGGTTCTTGCTCAGCCTGTAGCAGCCACGTAAAACTTGCAACAACAAAGTAGAGGACGTCTAACTTGTTTTTGCAGGGCATGCTATGATGTGATATGGTCAAGGCATGATGCTATATTTTATTGTATGAGATGATCATGTTTTGTAACCGAGTTATCGGCAACTGGTAGGAGCCATATGGTTGTCGCTTTATTGTATGCAATGTAATCACCCTCTAATTGCTTTACTTTATCACTAAGCGGTAGCGATAGTCGTAGAAGCAATAGTTGGCGAGACGACAACGATGCTACGATGGAGATCAAGGTGTCGCGCCGGTGACGATGGTGATCATGACGGTGCTTCGGAGATGGAGATCACAAGCACAAGATGATGATGGCCATATCATATCACTTATATTGATTGCATGTGATGTTTATCTTTTATGCATCTTATTTTGCTTTGATTGACGGTAGCATTATAAGATGATCTCTCACTAAATTTCAAGATAAAAGTGTTCTCCCTGAGTATGCACCGTTGGCAAAGTTCGTCGTGTCGAGACACCACGTGATGATCGGGTGTGATAAGTTCTACGTCCATCTACAATGGGTCCAAGTCAGTTTTGCACACGCAGAATACTCAGTTTAAACTTGACGAGCCTAGCATATGCAGATATGGCCTCAGAACACTGAGACCGAAAGGTCGAGTGTGAATCATATAGTAGATATGATCAACATAGTGATTCTCACCATTGAAAACTACTCCATCTCACGTGATGATCGGAAATGGTTTAGTTGATATGGATCACGTGATCACTTAGATGATTAGAGGGATGTCTATCTACGTGGGAGTTCTTAAGTAATATGATTAATTGAACTTTAATATATCATGAACTTAGTCCTGATAGTATTTGCATAACTATGTTGTAGATCAATAGCTCGCGATGTTGCTCCCCGTTTATTATTATTTTGATCTGTTCCTAGAGAAAAATATGTTGAAAGATGATAGTAGCAATGATGCGGACTTGGTCCATGATATGAGGTTTATCCTCATTGCTTCACAGAAGAATTATGTCCTTGATGCACCGCTAGGTGACAGAACTATTGCAGGAGCAGATACAGACGTTTTGAACGTTTTGACAAAAGGTCGGCATCATGTCTACTTGATAGTTTAGTGCACCATGCTTTACGACTTAGAACCGGGACTTCAAAAATGTTTTGAATGCCACGGAGCATATAAGATGTTCCAAGAGTTGAAATTGGTATTTCATACTCATGCTCGTATCGAGAGGTATGAGACAACTGACATTACTTTGCCTACAAAATGGAGGAGAATATCTCAACCAATAAGCATGTGCTCAGATTGTCTTGGTACTACAATCACTTGAATCAAGTGGGAGTTAATCTTCCAGATAAGATAGTGATTGAAAGAGTTCTCTAGTCACTATCACCAAGTTGCTAGATCTTCGTGATGAACTATAATATGCAAGGGATAACGGAAATGATTCCCAAGCTCTTCGTGATGCCGAAATCGACGAAGGTAGAAATCAAGAAAAACATCAAGTGTTGATGGTTAAAAAGACCACTAGTTTCAAAAAAGGGCAAAGGGAAGAAGGGGAACTTCAATAAGAACAGCAAGCAAGTTGCTGCTCAAGTGAAGAAGCCCAAGTCTGGACCTAAGCCTGAGACTAAGTGCCTCTACTGCAAAGGGACTGGTCACTGGAAGCAGAACTGCCCCAAGTATTTGGCAGATAAGAAGGATGGCAAAGTGAACAAAAGTATATTTGATATACATGTTATTGATGTGTACTTTACTAGTGTTTATAGCAACCCCTCGGTATTTGATACTGGTTCAGTTGCTAAGAGTAGTAACTCAAAACGGGAGTTGCAGAATGAATTGAAACTAGTTAAGGATGAAGTGACGATGTGTGTTGGAAGCAGTTCCAAGATTGATATGATCATGATCGCACACTCCCTATACTTTCGGGATTAGTGTTGAACCTAAATAAATGTTATTTGGTGTTTGCGTTGAGCATGAATATGATTTGATCATGTTTATTGCAATATGATTATTCATTTAAATTAGAGAATAATTGTTGTTCTGTTTACATGAATAAAACCTTCGATGGTCATACACCCAATGAAAATAGTTTTTTGGATCTCGATCATAGTGATACACATATTCATAATATTGAAACCAAAAGATGCAAAGATAATAATGATAGTGCAACTTGTATGTGGGACTGCCGTTTAGGTCATATTGGTGTAAAGCGCATGAAGAAAGTTCATGCTGATGGGCTTTTGGAATCACTTGATGCTTGCGAACCATGCCTCATGGGCACGATGACTAAGACTCCGTTCTCCGGAACAATGGAGCGAGCCACTGACTTGTTGGAAATAATACATACCGATGTATGCGGTCCAATGAGTGTTGAGGTTCACGGCGGGTATCATTGTTTTCTGACTTTCACAGATGATTTGAGCAGCTATGGGTATATCTACCTGATGAAACATAAGTCTGAAACATTTGAAAAGTTCAAAGAATTTCAGAGTGAAGTAGATAATCATCGTAACAAGAAAATAAAGTTTCTACGATCTGATCGTAGAGGCTAATATTTGAGTTACGAGTTTGGCCTTCAATTAAAATAATGTGGAATAGTTTCACAAACTCATGCCACCTAGAACACCACAGCATAATGGTGTGTCCGAACGTCATAACCGTACTTTATTGGATATAGTGCAATCTATGATGTTTCTTACCGATTTACCACTATCGTTTGGGGTTATGCATTAGAGACAGCTGCATTCACGTTAAAAGGGCACCATCTAAATCCGTTGAGACGACACCATATGAACTGTGGTTTGGCAACAAACCAAAGTTGTCGTTTCTTAAAGTTTGGGGTTGCGATGCTTATGTGAAAAAGTCTCATCCTGATAAGCTCAAACCCAAATCGAAGAAATGTGTCTTCATAGGATACCCAAAGGAGACAGTTGGGTACACCTTCTATCACAAATCCGAAGGCAAGACATTCATTGCTAAGAATGGATCCTTTCTATAGAAGGAGTTTCTCTCGAAAGAAGTGAGTGGGAGGAAATTAGAACTTGATAAGGTAACTGTACCTGCTCCCTTGTTGGAAAGTATTCATCACAGAAATCTGTTCCTATGACTCCTACACCAATTTGTGAGGAAGCTAATGATGATGATCATGTAACTTCAGATCAAGTTACTACTGAACCTCGTAGGTCAACCAGAGTGAGATCCGCACCAGAGTGGTGCCTGTTCTGGAGGTCATGTTACTTGACCATGATGAACCTACGAACTATGAGGAAGCGATGATGAGCCCAGATTCCGCGAAATGGCTTGAGGCCATGAAATCTGAGATGGGATCCATGTATGAGAACAAAGTGTGGACTTTGGTTGACTTGCCCGATGATCGGCAAGCCATAGAAAATAAATGGATGTTCAAGAGGAAGACGGACGCTGATAGTAGTGTTACTATCCACAAAGCTAGACTTGTCGAAAAAGGTTTTGACAAAGTTCAAGGTATTGACTACGATGAGATTTTCTCACTCGTAGCGATGCTTAAGTCTGTCCGAATCATGTTAGCAAATTGGCACATTTTATGAAATCTGGCAAATGGATGTCAAAACTACATTCCTTAATGGATTTCTTATATAAGAGTTGTATATGATGCAACCAGAAGGTTTTTGTCGATCCTAAAGGTGCTAACAAAATGTGCAAGCTCCAGTGATCCATCTATGGACTGGTGCAAGCATCTCGGAGTTGGAATATACGCTTTGATGAGTTGATCAAAGAATATAGTTTTATACAGACTTGCGGTGAAGGCTGTATTTACAAGAAAGTGAGTGGGAGCACTACAACATTTCTGAGAAGTATATGTGAATGACATATTGTTGATCGGAAATAATGTAGAATTTTCTGGAAAGCATAAAGGAGTATTTGAAAGGAGTTTTTTCAAAGAAAGACCTCGGTGAAGCTGCTTACATATTGAGCATCAAGATCTATAGAGATAGATCAAGACGCTTGATAAGTATTTTCAATGAGTACATACCTTGACAAGATTTTGAAGTAGTTCAAAATGGAACAGTCCAAGAAAGAGTTCTTGCCTGTGTTACAAGGTGTGAAATTGAGTAAGACACAAAACCCAACCACGGCAGAAAATAGAAAGAGAATGAAAAATCATTTCCTATGCCTCAGTCATAGGTTCTATAAAGTATGCTATGATGTGTACCAGACCTATTGTGTACCTCACCAAGAGTTAGGTAAGAGGGTACAATAGTGATCTAGGAGTAGATCACTGGACAACAGTAAAAGATTGTCCTTAGTGGAATAAGGAAATATTTCTCGGTTATAGAGGTGATAAAGAGTTTGTCGTAAAGAGCCACGTCGATGCAAGCTTTGACACCGATCTGGATGACTCTAAGTCTCGATCTAGATACATATTGAAAATGGGTGCTATTAACTAGAGTAGCTCCATGCAGAGCATTGTTGACATAGAAATTTGCAAAATACATACGGATCTGAATGTGGCAGACCCGTAGACTAAACTTCTCTCACAAGCAAAACATGATCACACCTTAGTACTCTTTGGGTGTTAATCACATAGCGACGTGAACTAGATTATTGACTCTAGTAAACCCTGTGGGTGTTGGTCACATGACGATGTGAACTATGGGTGTTAATCACATGGTGATGTGAACTATTGGTGTTAAATCACATGGCGATGTGAACTAGATTATTGACTCTAGTGCAAGTGGGAGACTGAAGGAAATATGCCCTAGAGGCAATAATAAAGTTATTATTTATTTCCTTATTTCATGATAAATGTTTATTATTCATGCTAGAACTGTATTAACCGGAAACATAATACATGTGTGAATACATAGACAAACATAGTGTCACTAGTACGCCTCTACTTGACTAGCTCGTTAATCAAAGATGGTTGAGTTTCCTAGCCATAGACATGAGTTGTCATTTGATTAACGGGATCAAATTATTAGGAGAATGATGTGATTGACTTGACCCATTCTGTTAGCTTAGCACTTGATCGTTTAGTATGTTGCTATTGCTTTCTTCATGACTTATACATGTTCCTATGACTATGAGATTATGCAACTCCCGTTTACCGGAGGAACACTTGTGTGCTATCAAACGTCACAACATAACTGGGTGATTATAAAGGTGCTCTACAGGTGTCTCCGAATGTACTTGTTGAGTTGGCGTATTTCGAGATTAGAATTTGTCACTCCGGTTGTCGGAGAGGTATCTCTGGGCCCTCTCGGTAATGCACATCACTATAAGCCTTGCAAGCAATGTGACTAATGAGTTAGTTGCGGGATGATGCATTACATAACAAGTAAAGAGACTTGCCGATAACAAGATTGAACTAGGTATTGAGATATCGACGATCGAATCTCGGGCAAGTAATATGCCGATGACAAAGGGAACACCGTATGTTGTTATGCGGTTTGATCGATAAAGATCTTCGTAGAATATGTGGGAGCCAATATGAGCATCCAGGTTCCGCTATTGGTTATTGACCGGAGACGTGTCTCGGTCATGTCTACATAGTTCTCGAACCCGTAGGGTCCACACGCTTAACGTTCGGTGACGATTTGTATTATGAGTTTATGTTTTTTGATGTACCGAAGGTAGTTCAGAGTCCCGGATGAGATCGGGGACATGAAGAGGAGTCTCGAAATGGTCGGGACGTAAATATCGATATATTGGACGACTATATTCGGACATCGGAAAGGTTCCGAGTGGTTCGGGTATTTTTTGGAGTACCGGGGAGTTACGGGAATACGGGGGAAGAAGTATATGGGCCTTATTGGGCTTTAGGGGAGAGAGAGAGGCAGGCCGCGCGCCCCCCAATGACTAGTCCGAATTGGACTAGGGGGAGGGGCGGCGCCCCCTCCTTCCTTCTCTTCCCTCTTCCCCTTCCTTGTCTCCTACTCCTACTACTTGGAAGGGGAGGAATCCTACTCCCGGTGGGAGTAGGACTCCTCCAGGATGCGCCATAGGGGCTGGCCCTCTCCCCCTCCTCCACTCCTTTATATATGTGGCTAGGGGGAACCCCATAGACACAACAATTGATCTCTTGGATCTCTTAGCCATGTGCGGTGCCCCCCTCCACCATAATCCACCTCGATTATATCGTAGCGGTGCTTAGGCGAAGCCCTGCGTCGGTAGCAACATCATCCCCGTCACCACGCCGTCGTGCTGATGGAACTCTCACTCAAAGCTCGGCTGGATCGGAGTTCGAGGGACGTCATCGAGTTGAACGTGTGCAGAACTCGGAGGTGCCGTACGTTCAGTACTTGATCGGTCGGATCGTGAAGACGTATGACTACATCAACCGCGTTGTGCTAATGCTTCCACTTACGGTCAATGAGGGTACGTGGACACACTCTCCCCTCTTGTAGGTATGCATCACCATGATCTTGGGTATGCGTAGGATTTTTTTTGAAATTACTACGTTCCCCAACACAACGGCAGATGCAGTGAACGCTCACGTAGCGGCAGAAAAGCTAAGTCATGCGAAACTTTGAGCAATTCCTTTATATATATATATATGGTTGTTATCCCCGAAGATCTTGCCCCGTGTATGGAAAACTTGCATGCAATGGGGCCCTTCCACTATTGGCAACGCCCTTGCTCTGTTTCGAGTCCGCTCAACAGTTCGAGCGGCTGCGTCGAGAGCGGCGGGGTGGCCTTCTGCAATTGGCAACGCTCTCGTTCTGCCTCGAGTCCGCTCGACAGTTCGAGCGGCCGCGTTAAGAGCGGTAAGGTGGTTTGGCTGGCAGTAAGCACACCTGGCAGGCTATTGGGTATCCGTCCTCAAGGCGCGACAACCTGGGATTACGCGCCGGCAAGCCTACCCGATTAACGTAGGGTGGGCATACAATGGGAGATCAAACGGGAAAATAACATGCATCGTTTCAAGGTACTGCAGAGTTATATTACATCAAATAATCGCTGCGGTTCTAACTTAAGATAAAATTGTCTTGGTCTTGAACTCGCAGCGGCGATGAGAAACGGGGTGCCTAGTCCCGACGCTGGCCCTCTATCCTCGGAACACCATCGACGCGGCTGATGACGGGCTCGATACGCTCCTCGAGCGCCACAAGGTCCATACCCTCTGGCAATCTCTCCAGTGCGGCGTCAAAGTCGAGGTTGGGGTTCCAGTACGCCATCTTGGTGAGGACCTTGGTCATGGCACCCCGACAAAGCCTCCGGGCCTCATTGGCCAGAGAGGTCGCCCTGTTGGAGCGGAACTGCTCCAGAGCTCCAAGAACGCCCTCGAACAATAGGGTCAGCTTGGCGTTGGGACTCACGTTCGGCTTCGGGGCGTACCTCATGTTTGGCATCCCCATGGAAGCCAGCTTCGTGGTGATCCTGCCGGCGACATCCTCGAGGCGGCTGATCCAGAGGTTTTCACCCTTCACATAATCCTCGTGGTTGGCAGCGACGTTCCTCCGTAGCTGCCTCTACTCCTCCATGCCCTTGGTCAGGGTCTCCTCCCAGGCCCTGACCTCTGAAAGCGTCCCCTCAAGACCCTCCAGCTTCATCTTCAGGTCTTTGACGGAGTCGTTGGCCTTGGACAGCTGCTTAGCCTTGCCGAGGACTGCGGCCTGCGACTCAACCAGAGCACCGTTGAGCGTGTCCTTCTCCTTCGCCAGCTTCAGGGCCTGTTCCTTCGGCCCATCTCGCTCCACCTCCAGCTCTTTCACCTTGCCGGCATGGACCAAGGCCTGGGCATCGAGCGCCTCCTTGTGCCTCTGCTCCAACTCCTGGGTCCGCTGCACAACAAGCTTCTCGACATCCTCATCCTTGCCATGGAGTGTCGCAGCGAGCTTCTCCTCACGAGCGGCAAGGTCCTCCTCGTGAGAGTTCAACACGGCCTGGTGCTAGTGCCAAGTGGCCTTGTCCTTGGCGGCCTGTTCCCTCGCCGTCTCTTGAGCCTTCTCGATGTTGGCCTGCTTCATGACAAGCTCCAGCTTGCGCTCGACCAGTAGGTCCTGGGCAACCTTCAGCTCCTCATGGGCTTGGCGAAACCAAGCATGCGTCTCGGCGACGTGCCAATCAAGGTCCGCCTCTGCCTTGTCCACCGCCGCCATCCTGGACTTGGCCTCGTCCAGGCGGGCACGGTGAAGCACCCGGAGCTTCTGGAAGTTGGCGCTCATGGCCTGAAGGAGCTCCTCCTCCTGGGAACCGTCACCACCGGCGCTCGGCTCGTCAACAACCTCAAGCCTGGCGGCGGCGAGCGCCTCGTCGTCGAACACCTCCCCCTCGGTGGGCACCGTGGTGCTCACCGCCCCCTGGGAGGAGGACGAATAGGTCGTCGCTCACCTTCAGGTATTTTCCCGAGCTGGAGGCGGCCGAGGAGGAAGGATGGTCGTCGACCGCCCCCTCCTCAGCAGTGTCCTTTCCGACCTCCTCGGCAGCGGCCTTGCCGGCCTCCCCGGCAGGACCCTTGGCGGCATCCTCATCAGCAGACTTGGCGGCCTCCTCGGCAGCGGCCTTGCCGGCCTCCCCGGGAGGACCCTTGGCGGCGTCCTCATCAACGGACTTGGCGGCCTCCTCGGCAGCAATCTTGTTGGCCTCAGCCTCAGCATCCTTGGCGACCTCCTCGATGATGGTATCAATGTTCTCCTGGTCCGCCAAGGAAGTGCCTAGATGCCAAGAAGGAGGATGAGGAAGAGCCAAGTAAAAGTTCAAAAGAAGAAGCAAGAACAGGGACGAAAAGCGAGCAAACTTACCTGCACCAGGCTGGAAAGAGGTGGCGCCCTCCCCGCCAATGTTCGTTGCCGGGGTGGGACCACCGGCACCCAAGTTCGTCTCCTCCTCCTCCATGGGCGTGGGCTCTGTGGTGGATGCCCTTGCCGGGGACGCCCCTCGGGGCGGCGTAGTCGAGAGGGGCGGCATGTTGGGGGTGGCCCTCGGTGGCTCCTCATGCTGCTGTTCTTCTCCTGCAAACCCGGCAAGATCAGCATCTAAGATTCACACCCCAAAGGTCATTAATGGAGGAGTGAGTGATGGACTCACGCTGGGGGCTGAAGCGGGGGCTGCGCCGGGGGCTGCTATCCAGGCTGCTCTCCACCACCAACGGCGTACTCGAGGAGCCCGCCGGGGGCTGGCAGTTGTCGGTGTCAAACCAGCGGATCTCGGGTAGGGGGTCCCGAACTGTGCGTCTAAGGCAGATGGTAACATGAGGCGGGGGACATGATGTTTACCCAGGTTCAGGCCCTCTCGATGGAGGTAATACCCTACTTCCTTCTTGATTGATCTTGATGATATGAGTATTACAAGAGTTGATCTACCATGAGATCGTAGAGGCTAAACCCTAGAAGCTAGCCTATGGTATGATTGATGTTGTCCTACGGACTAAACCCTCCGGTTTATATAGACATCGGAGGGGGCTAGGGTTACACAGAGTCGGTTACAAGGGAGGAGATCTACATATCCGTATTGCCAAGCTTGCCTTCCACGCCAAGGAGAGTCCCATCCGGACACGTGACGAAGTCTTCAATCTTGTATCTTCATAGTCCAACAGTCCGGCTGAAGTATATAGTCCGGCTGTCCGAGGACCCCCTAATCGAGGACTCCCTCAGTAGCCCCTGAACCAGGCTTCAATGATGATGAGTCCGGCGTGCAGATTGTCTTCAGCATTACGAGGCGGGTTCCTCCTCCGAATATTCCATAGAAGATTTTGAACACAAGGATAGTGTCCGACTCTGCAAAACAAATTCCAGATACCACCATAGAGAGAATAATATTTCCACAAATCTAATCTACTGACACATTCTGCAGCATGGCATCATACCACGGCTTGGTAATTATTCGAACCGTTTTTCTCAACCAGCCACTACACATATTGCGAGGCGGTTTTCTTGGCACGTCTTGTCGAAGCAGAGATCGTGTCCCCTTATCACGGGATTCTCATCAATACGGGTGTGGGTAACCCAACCGCGCCATCAATTACGGCGCTTGGGGAATAAGCGGTTTTACCAAGCAAGTGGGGAGGCGCAGAATCCCTGCTGCCTTTATAAGGGGATAAGGACTCCCTTTCGCACCCATGCTTTCTTCTTCCCGATCGATTTCCCTCCGCCCAAGCTCCAGCGCCCAAGCGTTCATCTTCTCTGCCCACAAAGGCATTCCGAAAATGTCCGGATCCGGAGCAGGAGGCAAATGGGTGGCCTCTACCATCCGGGAGAAGGATATCAAAAAGCTTCGGGAGGCCGGGTATCTGGCCAAGAAAAATAGCCATCATCTCCGACGGCGGGACAGGTCGTCCCTACACCGAAACCCCACGAGAGGGTTGTATTCCTCCCTCACTTTGTCCGCGGGCTAGGGTTTCCCCTCCACCCGTTCGTTCGCGGCATGATGTATTATTATGGGATCGATCTTCACGATCTGTCCCCTAATTCCTTCCTCAACATCTTGATATTCATTGTCGTGTGCGAGGCTTTTCTCCGCATCTCGCCACACTTCGGCTTATGGCTGAAGATTTTTAATGTGAAGCCCAAGGTAGTGGACGGCGAGCACGCCGAGTGCTGGGGCGCTATGGTGAGCAAGATGCCCAATGTCCTATGGCCGACAGGCACCTTTAACGATTCCGTCAAGGAGTGGCAATAGCAGTGGTTTTACATCACCGAGCCGCGCGGCACGGAATGGGCCGCTACTCCCGAGTTTCGATCCGATGCCCCCCTGCGGCTTACCTCCTGGGTCAAGAAGGGCCTGAACTGGTCCTTGTCCGATGAACTGTCGGTGCTCTAGACGCGCGTTAAAATATGGGAGACAAGAACATTGAACTTGTCAATGTAGTACAGGTGATGTTAGTTCGCCGGATCCTGCCTTGTGAACACCAGACTTGCAATCTATGGGAATTCGATCCGGCGAAGCACCAAACCCTGCGAGAGCTTTTCTGCTCCTCGCACAAGGACATATGGAAGGTGCTTTTCAAGTCCAGCAAATCATGGCCGGACTCCGCCGAAGACCACGGGTACCAACTGTCCCGCCCTGCGAGTTCCGTAAGTCATCATACTTTTTATCCGCATAACCCAAGGGAAGTGCTTAATGTGTTTTCCACAACTCTCCTAGGGCTGGACGAAGAAGGCGGAGCGGATCCATTGTCCGGCCCCGCTGCCCGAAGAACCGGCTGTCCCACTTCTGATGAAGATGCTGGTCCCGGCGCCTTACAAGGTGCCGAAGAAGATGGCCGAGAAGGAGGCCAAAAAGACCCGGGGCGGCCCTCGTCGCCGCGGCACTTCAGACGTAATATACAAAGGCTCTGATGCCCGTTCCGCCTCCGAAGAGGACAAGGAGGAGGAGGAAGATGAATCCCCTACGGGGGGAAGAAAGAAGAGGACGGCCTCCGTACACTTGGAGGCCGAGTCGCCTAAAAGGGGAAAAGCTCCTCTTCCGGAGGAGTCCACTGCCACCGCCGACAGCGGCCCGACATGGGATCCCAGGGCCCATCCCCTGGTGAATTCGTGAGTATATGTCCGAATACATTTATGCGTCCACACTCATCATGGCATAATATTTTAACCTGAGCCATATTTTTTGTAGTCCGGCGAGGTCCCGTACTGAACAATCCTCATCAGAGGATTCGCTGAGCTCGGATGCTATGGAGAGCGAGACGCCCCCGAAGGCCCCTTCCTTCGAACAGGTGAAACTACCACCGGGGCTTCGTCCCAGAGGGACCCCAGCCAAGGAGGAAAGGAAAAGACCGCGAAGGTGGCGCCTGGAGGTCAAACTTCAGGGGGCGGACACATGGGGGAGAAAATTCCCATTGGAGCTGACGGCGGGGGCCATCTTAAATTCGGCACCCAGCCGGATGCAGTTCTGGAGACCAGTACGGCTCCAGAATCAGGCAGGCAGCCTCTCTCAGCTGGAGGGGGCATACCGGCAACCTCTATCCAACTAAAGGTGTCGGATGCTATGTTGGTGGCACTGAAGAGCGCCTCCATCGTCGATGAACACCGTGCCCTTATGGATGCGGTGATTGAGAAGATTCAGTCTGCTGAGAGTGGACTGAATGGAGCCTGTATCAGCCTTATAAAAGGTTTTGAGGTATGTTTTATGAGGTTTCAAAGAGCGTCATGGTATGGATAGTAGCCCCTGATACACTGTTCGGTGAAAGAAAAAGCCGGACAGGGGATCAAATTTATGTTCTCAAGAAGACTCATTGAATGACATCTATTCCTCTTCTGTTATAAGCAGGCGTCTGTAGCGGCTGCTGCCTCTCATACTGTGGAGATCTTCGAACTGAATCAAAGTCTGGAGCGGGCCAAAGAAGAACTTGGCCAGTTGAAAATGCAGTTGAGAGATAAACAAGGTATGCACAAGTCTTGTTCGCGTTTATTGCGAATGAATTTTTAGTATGATGAAATAGGCTTCATGATTTGTGCTAGGGATGGTGATCGAAGTCGAGGCCCTTAAGAAGGCTGTGGCTGAGGCCGAGAAAAAGGCAACCACATAGCAGGCTCTTCGTGAGAAGTACGAGGCCAGGGTTATTAAAGCTGAGCAGGAGCTGCAAGAGGCCGTGAGGAAATGCGAGACCTTGTAGCAGAGTTTAATGAAGAAAGAATCCGAACTCACCAAGGCGCATCAGGCCATGAGCAATGCCCGGGGGGAAACCCAAAGCGCCATGCAGGGGATCCAAGAGGCGAGGAAGATCGCGGTGGGTAAGGCTTATTCCATGTGAAGCAAGTATTTGAGGAGAAAATTATGTTTCTAATTTTGAATTCGGATTTCTCTAGGGGTATTTGCGGAGCTGCCCGCAGCATATCGGATGTTGCCCAATTCTACTGAGCTAAAGAAACGAACACTGCGGATAAGCTCTTCTAGTCGAACTGCATAAGGCAGCGGAACTAGCCATGAAGGATTTGATTATCCGGCTATGGTCCGCTGAACCGATTCCGAGCAGCTACTTCGGGCTCGTGAAGCGACTCGTGAGTGCCTGCCCTCGACTTGATGTCATCAAGCGGTCGGTCTGTATAGAGGATGCACGAATGGCCTTCGCCCGCGCAAAGGTGCACAGGGGGAAGATGGATGCTAAAAAGCTGATGACCGAAGGGCCGCCAGAGGGGAAGGAGCACCGTAACCCCGAATTATATTATGAGAGTGTCCTGAAAGGATCCTGTCTTGCAGCGGAGCTATGTACCAAGGACATTATATTTCCATGAATGCAAATCATGTTGTCCATTGTAATGTCTGAATAAGGTCATTTATATTATTTATTGCATGTTATATAAAAGTTTATCCTCCTGCGCGTCCGTTTTATATATTAATCCTGAGAGTTCGTCAGTCGTCGACTTCTGCCCCCACGTAAGAAGTACAGGGGTGTTCAGGATAGACCTGATCACTCTTTATCCCAGTTTTGGGTCCTTCGAAGGAGGTGTTCAGCACAACGAACCAGGAAATCGGACTATAGGGCTTTGTTGCTCTCACTTAGCCATAGGAGCTTTAGGAAGGTAGGCGCAACCCCTGGTGTTCGGAAGACCGCACGAGGGGCTCTATAAGCACCTGATCGGAATAAAAAACCAATCCATCGCATGTTGCATTGGTTATGGCATTATGTAGGAGAAATCCTTAAAGATTTTACAACCGCTCGAACAGCTGACCAGCACTCGCCATATCATGACAGTCAGTTTTTGGATTTCTCTACTGAGGTGCTCGTCCGGAAGAACCGGGACACAATCGCAGTAGTTCTCCCAGTGCTACCTTATCCGATATAGCAGAACATAAGGTACCAAAACGCGATATCCGGGCAAACCCAACTATTGACCCAAGACAGGACTCGGAGCTGATGCATATAATGCTATAGGTTCGGGGTGCCGAACTTCCGCGAAGGTGTTCATACTTTATTGTCGTATTATGGGTAAAACGAAGCCCCTGGCATATTTGAAGGAATATCGTGGTGTACGGATGCCACTTGATAAAAGAAGTTTAATAAGAAATAACAGCAGATAAGCGTCATATGAATTCATAAGTTGTATTTGAATAGTACGTCGATGCGTATAAGTACAGGTAATGTGACAAAGAGGAAATATGAATGTGGAACCTGCTGAGACCAGGGGGGAAGAAGCTGTGTGCGGATCCGGAGTATAGCCGGATGGTCATCGCGGGGAATGTCTAAGGATTCCCTTGCGCATTCGAGCTGCCTCCGTATCGCCCGTCCTGGTTGGCGCAAAGGTGAACCTGCGAAGGAAATGTAAGAAATGTTTGTGTGCCGGAGAGCGGTTGAGCCGCTGAGTGTGGCCTGTCCTGGCCTTCGTCGGAGTGTTTAATTGAGTTCTGGACGAGCCGGGCCATCCTTCCACGAAGTAGTTTAGAGTCCCTTGACGGTGTCCGGGAGCCTGGCCGTCGACTCGAGGTTTGGCTGCAACGTGCTGCTCGTTGCTTCTGCTGTTAAGGCAGCAGTGTACTCGTTGATGCCGAAGTAAAGTTCGTCCTTGCCATTAACTGTGATGGCGCCGTGTGGATCAGGCATTTTGAGCTTACGGTAGGCATAATGTGGCACCGCGTTGAATCGAGCGAACATGGTTTGTCCGAGCAGTGCCTGATAATCACTGCAAAAAGGGACGATTTCGAAGATTAACTCTTCGGTATGGTAATTGTCGGGTGATCCGAAGACTACCTCAAGGGCGATGGAGTCTGTACAGCTGGCTTTCGCACCTTGTATAATGCCTCTTAAAGTGGCTTTAGTGGGCTTGATCTCCGAATGATCGATGCCCATCTTGCGCACTGTGTCCTGGTAAAGCAGGTTTAAACTATTGCCTCCGTCCATAAGGACTCTTGTGAGGTGGAACCCGTCAATTATTGGGTCGAGGACTAGTGCGGCTGGGTTGCCCTAATTGGCGTTAACCGGATGATCCGTGCGGTTGAAGGTGACTGGCCCTAGTTTATATTGTGGGACGACTGGTTCTGTTAATTCGGCATCCCTAAGGGTGCGTATCCGGTCTGGGTTGGGAATTTGGGTGGTGTTTACCACGTTCACCGTTTGGATTTGCGAGGGAAATTTCAATTGCCCTCCTGTGTTTGGTGATCTGGGCTCTTCATCGCCATCATCGCTTTGAGACCCCCCTTCTCTATTTTTGGCTCCTGCCCTATCGGCTTGTTTGAAGACCCAGCATTCTCTGTTGGTATGGGTTGCTGGCATCCCTGGGGTGCCTTGGATTTGGCATTGGCGATCCAGTATGCGGTCCAGACTAGATGGACCCGAATTGTTATTTTTGAGTAGCCCTTTCCGCTGACCGGACTTTGAGCCACTAAACCCGGCATTAACTGTCGTATCTTCGGAGTTTTCACCATATTTGCGGCGCTTGTGTTTGCTGCGTCGTGGTTTGTCGTTGCTATCCCTGGCCTCTGATGTGCCAGGTTTGCTTGCTGTGTTGTTACTACGAGCCAGCCAGCTATCTTCGCCCGTGCAAAAGTGGGTCATAAGTGTCGTGAGCGCTGCCATGGGTTTTGGCTTCTCTTGGCTGAGGTGCCGGGCGAGCCACTCCTCACAGATGTTATGCTTAAATGCCGCTAAGGCCTCTGCATCCGGACAGTTGACAATTTGGTTCTTCTTAGTTAGGAACTGGGTACAGAATTTCCTGGCCGATTCCCCTGGCTACTGAGTTATATGACTTAAGTCGTCAGCATCCGGCGGTCGCACATAAGTGCCCTAGAAATTGTCCAGGAATGCATCTACCAGGCTCTCCCAACTTCCGATGGAGTTTGCCGGCAAGCTATTCAGCTAATGCCGAGCCGGCCCTTTGAGTTTTAGCGGGAGATACTTGATGGCGTGTAGATCATTCCCGCGAGCCATGTGAATGTGGAGGAAGAAGTCTTCTATCCATACCGCGGGGTCTATAGTACCATCATATGATTCAATGTTCACGGGTGTAAACCCTTCTGGGAATTCATGATCCATTACTTCATCGGTGAAGCATAGGGGGTGTGCGGCGCCTCTGTGCTGGGCTATGTCACAACGTAGTTCATACGAGTCTTGTCTGCTGTATTCGGCACGACCGGATTTGCTTTTAGTGTATCCGGCGTGATGATCATCGTCACGTGTTGGGGAGCGACCCCATGATCCGTAGATCGATCTTGTATGTCCTGCTTTGTTTTCCAATACGTCTCGCAGATCCTGCGTGTTGCCCGGGGCCTTGATGTTTTTGTTTGTCTGGCGACGAGGTGCGGGCTGGACTTCGGGCTGATATGCCCCTCTGTCTCGGCCACAAGGTGGCCGATCAGCCGCATCATACGCTGGTAATGTAGGTTTTAATGCTTCCCCCTCGAGTTGGGGTAGCAACCTGCGCTTTGGGTAACTCTTGGTTGGGCGCTCGAGTTCGTATTCCTCGGCCGCCAGGACTTCAGTCCATCTATCCGCTAGCAGATCTTGATCAGCTCGAAGCTGTTGTTGCTTTTTCTTCAGGCTATTTGCTGTGGCTATAAGCCGGCGTTTGAAGCGCTCCTGCTCGACGGGATCCTCAGGCACGATAAATTCCTCGTCGCCGAGGCTCACCTTGTCTTCGGAGAGAGGCATGCAATTTTCATCCTCTGATTCTCCGTCCGCTGCCTGTTCCGGAGGGCTAGCTTGTTCATCCGCCCGCTCGAGGTCTGGTTGGAGGAGATTGTCGTCGTCTTCGGCATTATCCGGAGCGTTATTGTCTCTCGTGCCGGTATCTCTGCTTTTGCTATGGCGGGACTTAGAGCGGCGCCGCTGACGTTGGTGCTTGGATTGCTTCTTGGAGGGATTATCCTCCGCTGTCCTATCGCCATCGCCTTCTTTGGGGGTGTCCACCATGTATATATCATATGATGAGGTGGCAGTCTAGCGCCCTGTGGGCGGTGGTTCTTGTTTGTCTCCTGCATCGTCGTCCATACCGTCGATGTCTTCAGAGCCAAAATTGAGCATATCGGTTAAATCATCGACAGTGGCTACAAAGTGGGTGGTGGGTGGGGAGAGAATTTCTTCGTCGCCCGCATCCCATTCTAGCCAGACATAGTTCGGCCAAGGGTCTCCTGACAAGGATAGAGACCTCAATGAGTTTATCACGTCGCCCAGTGGTGAGTGCTGAAAGATATCTGCGGAGGAAAACTCCATAATCGGTGCCCAATCGGACTCTATAGGCATGGACGCAGGAGGCTCGGAGCCCATGGCCGGGGACGAATCCAAGTGTCCGGCAACACAGGTCTCATAGGAAGTAAAGTCAGCATTCGGCTCTATCGCCACTGAGTGCACGGCCTTTGTGGTGGGGTCCATTTACCCGTCCTCGGATGGCGCAATTTGTTCCGGATTGAGGGCCGGAGTAGTTGCAGGTGTTATCTCCCAAACACTGTCCGACGGTAGAGCTAAGTCATGCTCATCATGACTGTGCAGCGCACCTGACATGGGCTTGAATCCGTCGAAGATCAAGTCTCCGTGGATGTCGGCAGTATAGTTCAAGTTTCCAAACCTGACTTGATGGCCAGGGGCGTAGCTCTCGATCTGCTCCAAATGGCCAAGCAAGTTGGCCCGCAGTACGAAGCCACCGAATACGAAGATCTGTCCGAGGAGGAAAACCTCACCCTAGATCGCATCATTGCCGATGATCGAAGGAGCCATCAAGCCTTGTGGTGAAGGCACAGTGGAACTCTCGATGAAAGCACCAATGTCGGTGTCAAAACCAGCGGATCTCGGGTAGGGGGTCCTGAACTGTGCGTCTAAGGTGGATGGTAACAAGAGGCGGGGGATGCGATGTTTACCCAGGTTCGGGACCTCTCGATGGAGGTAATACCCTACTTCCTGCTTGATTGATCTTGATGATATGAGTATTACAAGAGTTGATCTACCATGAGATTGTAGAGGCTAAACCCTAGAAGCTAGCCTATGGTATGATTGTTGTTGTCCTACGGACTAAACCCTCCGGTTTATATAGACACCGGAGGGGGCTAGGGTTACACGGAGTCGGTTACAAGGGAGGAGATCTACATATCCGTATTGCCAAGCTTGCCTTCCATGCCAAGGAGAGTCCCATCCGGACATGGGACTAAGTCTTCAATCTTGTATCTTCATAGTCCAACAGTCCGGCTAAAGTATATAGTCCGGCTGTCCGAGGACCCCATAATCCTGGACTCCCTCAGCCGCCCGTCGAGATCCTGGCCTTTTTCGCCACCCTCTGCGCCGGCGTCTCCATGTCCTTGTGGAGACAACATCAGGTCAAGGAAAGATGAGATAGGAGTAAGGTCAGGGGATAGTACGGGAGTGGGGCAAGACACTTACTCTTCCTCCGCCTCCTCCTCCACTGATTTCCTCTTCCTCCTTGGGCTGAGAGACCAAAAATCAAAGACGACCTCCGTGTCGACATCCGCGGGAGGAGGAGAAGTGGGTGGAGTCTGAGGATGCTTGGACGAAGAAGAGGCAGCCGCTTTCTTTTTCGCCACTGCGGTATTCACCACCTTCTTTGCTGCCGCGACCCTCGTCAGGCGCATGGACTCCCCCTGGATCTCCTGCCGCTACTCGGTCCTGCAAGGCCAGACCGGCTCGCGGAAGCTGGCCCACTGCAGGACACGCCTTTTTTCCAAAGCCGGAGGGTCATCAGCCTCGGCCTCCTCCTCGGTCGACTCGTCGACCACATCTTCAACGAGAGGGGCCCCGGTGTCGGCGTTGCTGGCCTCCCCGGCAGACCCCGCCTATCCAGCAAGCTCCTTCTCCTCCGCGGCCGCCTCGGCCTCGTCCTCCATGTGGCCAGCGTTGCCAGCCTCCCGAGCGAGCTCCGCCTCCGCCGCCCTGGCGGCAATATAATCTAGCTCCTCCTTGGTGGTATCCCGGACAAGAAATGTCTCATCATGGATGTACTTCTCCGACAGGCTGTCGAAGAACTCCTACACCTGATCCACCCCCGGCTCAGCCTAGTTTGGGTCAAGACCGTGCGCGTTGAAGTCCGGCATCATGGCGATGATGTCGGTTTGGCGAGAGTTCTTCCTCAGCGGGACCACCCCCGTCGGCAACCCAAACAAGGGCCCCTTGGTGACCTTGCCGGCCTTCGCGGCCTTGCCGGTCCTCTCAGCCCTGCCGTCGCGGTGCACGTCGAGCTGGAAAAGCCTCTGGCAAAAGTGGGCGTGCCCCATCACCATGAAGTTGTGATCCAAGCCAGGGCAAAGTCTCATGATGTCAGCCGCGTTCCTGAAAAGCCAGGCCGCCTCCCCTTGTTATGCAGTGGAGCGATCCGGTGACGGATGAAATCCGCCCCAATCATCTCAAGGGTGAGCCCGGCCACGGTGAGGCGATGGATCCTCGTGGTGGCGACCGTGAGCTTCTCATCCTTGGCATCGACATCGCCCCAATCATCTCTACGAATCGGCGGCGCCTGCCGAACCCGGCAAAATTCCTGCGGGTCCTCCTCCACAATCCAGCACCACCGGCTCCGCCACTCCTCCCACCTCTCCTTCTGAGTGCCCTCCGGATATGTCCCGTTCTCCTGGCTCCTTGGGATCCAGGCGATGATACGTCTCTGTCGTATCTATAATTTTTGATTGTTCCATGCCAATATTATACAACTTCCATATACTTTTGGCAACTTTTTATACTATTTTTTGGGACTAACATATTGATCCAGAGCCCAGTGCCAGTTCCTGTTTGTTGCATGTTTTTTGTTTCACAGAAAACCCATACCAAACGAAGTCCAAACGGAATAAAAACTGACGGAGATTTATTTTGGAATATTTATGAATTTTGGGAAGTGGAGTCATTGCGAGACGACGCCCGAGGGGGGCACGAGGCAGGGGGGCGAGCCCTAGGGTGTCAGGCGCGCCCCTGACCCTCGTGGCCACCCCGTAAGGCGGTTGGTGCCCTTCTTTCGCCGCAAGAAAGCTAATATCCGGATAGATATCGTGTCCAAAATTCATCCCAATCGGAGTTACGGAGCTCTAGGAATTTTATAAACGGTGAAGGGCCAGAAAACAGAACGCAGAAACAGAGAGAGACAGAGAGACAGATCCAATCTTGGAGGGGCTCTCGTGCTTCCCATGCCATGGAGGCCAAGGAACAGAGGGGAAACCCTTCTCCCATCTAGGGACGAGGTCAAGGAAGAAGAAGGAGGAGGGGGCCTCTCTCCCCCTCGCTTCCGGTGGCACCGGAGTGCCACCGGGGGCCATCATCATCACCGCAATCTTCACCAACAACTTCACCACCATCATCACCAACTCTTCCGCCCTCTATGCAGCGGTGTAACCTCTCTCTTACCCACTGTAATCTCTACTTAAACATGGTGCTCAACGCTATATATTATTTCCCAATGATGTATGGCTATCCTATGATGTTTGAGTAGATCTGTTTTGTCCTATGGGTTATTTGATGATCAAGATTGGTTTGAGTTGCATGTTTTATTATTGGTGTTGTCCTATGGTGCTCTCCATGTCGCACAAGCGTGAGGGATCCCCTCTGTAGGGTGTTGCAATATGTTCATGATTTGCTTATGGTGGGTGGCGCGAAGCACAGACCCGAGTAAGTAGGTTGTTTGCGTATGGGATAAAGGGGACTTGATGCTTTAATGCTATGGTTGGGTTTTACCTTAATGATCTTTAGTAGTTGCGGATGCTTGCTAGAGTTCCAATCATAAGTGCATATGATCCAAGTAGAGAAAGTATGTTAGCTTATGCCTCTCCCTCAAATAAAATTGCAATAATGATTACCGGTCTAGTTATCGATTGCCTAGGGACAAATAACTTTCTCGTAACAAAAAGCTCTCTACTAAAACTAATTTAGTTGTGTCTTCATATAAACAGCCCCTAGCTTTTATTTACGCGCTCTTTATTTTCTTGCTAGCATATCCAAAAACACCTACGAAGTACTTCTAGTTTCATACTTGTTTCCGGTAAAGCGAACATCAAGTGTGCGTAGAGTTGTACGGTGGTCGATAGAACTTGATGGAATATTTGTTCTACCTTTAGCTCCTCTTTGGGTTCGACACTCTTACTTATCGAAAGAGGCTACAATTGATCCCCTATACTTGTGGGTTATCAAGACCTTTTCCTGGCGTCGTTGCCGTGGAGTTATAGCGTGGGGTGAATATTCTGGTGTGTGCTTGTTTGCTTTATCACTAAGTAATTTTTATTTGCTGTTCTTAGTTGTTTTCTATCTTTAGTTATGGGTTGGAAATGCAAAATACGAAAAAAAATTAGTTGTACCTACTTAACCAATGGTTGAAGAACCACTCAAAATCTATCACACTGCTAAAGCTTATTACTTGGATCGTCTTCGATCCCTATGTGCTCGTGCTGAAACCCCAACTAGCTTAGTTGAGGGCAAATCTTTAGATGAGCATGCTTGTTATGTGCGACACCGTATATCTGAAAAAGGGAAATGTTTACTGGATCAAATTCATCGTTTGCAATGCTATGCTTGGAATTTATGTGAAATTTATGATTTTACTTGTTGTTGTGAAAACCCTAAGAAACACCTTCCCTACCAATGTGAGTTTAGTGATAATGGAATCATATCTTTGTATGCTAAAGGTGTTTATAGTTACTATGATGTTCCACAAATTGAAGAATTTGTTGCTTTTAAGGGTGCTTATGAAATTGCTTCTTTGATTGAAAAGTATGGTGCTACTCTTTACAAATCTGAAAATTTTGCCATACTTAAATATTGATAAGATAATTATGCTTCTAATGCCTATGTTAAACCATATATTGAGGAATACTCCGATGCCCAAGAAGAGACTAATATTTTGCAGGAGTCTATGGAAGAAGAAATTGATGAAACTGTGAGCTCATTGGATGAAAAAGATGATGAGGAGAGCGAAGAACAAAAGGAGGAAGAGCGGATTAGCTACCCATGCCCACCTTCTAATGAGAGTAACTCTTCAACTCATACATTGTTTAATTTCCCTTCGTGCTTACCGAAGGATGATTGCTATGATGACTATTATGATCATGTTGATTCTCTTGAAATATCCCTTTTTGATGATGCTTACTATGCTTGTGGCCAAGATGCCAATATGAATTATGATTATGGAGATGAACTTGCTATAGTTCCTTATGTTAAACATGAAATTGTTGCTATTGCACCCACGCATGATAGTCCTATTATCTTTTTGAATTCTCCCAACAACACTATATCGGAGAAGTTTGCACTTATTAAGGATTACATTGATGGGTTGCGTTTTACTATTACACATGATGATTTTGATAGATTTAATATGCATGTGCTTGCTGCTCCTACTTGCAATTATTATGAGAGAGGAACTATATCTCCACCTCTCTATGTTTCCAACATGGTAAAATTGCAAGAAACTGTTTATACTATGCATTGGACTTTAGTATGTGTGCATGAATTGTTCTTTTATGACATGCCAATGCATAGGAAGAGAGTTAGACTTCGTCATTGCTTGATATATGTTGCTTTGTGCTCACTACTAAATTACAAATCATTGTTAATTAAAAGTGGCTTTGATATACCTTGGGATGCGGGTGGATTCACTACTTGAGCACAACATGCCTAGCTTAATGGCTTTAAAGAAAGCGCTGCCAGGGAGACAACCCAGAAGTTTTAGAGAGTCATTTATTTCTTTTGAGTGCTTTCATATAGTTAAAAAAACAAAAATAAAAAGGGGGACCCAAAACTTTTCAAAAAGAAAAGCGAAATTGAGAGAGACAAGCATTGTTGAAGTGGGGGAGCTCCTTGAACTTTGTTCATGCTCACGGAAATTTTTTGAATCTTGATTACACAAACTTTTCAACAAAAATAATTATCCACTTGTACAATTCCATTTTATTATAAAAATAATGTGCTAAGGCTTGCCTTTTGGATGTTTACAATGCTTGTTGGTTTGTGCGGTGCAGGACAGAAACTTTGGCTGTAGTGCGCGATTTTACATTTTTTACTGGAACGTCAAATGGTTCTGATTATTTTTGCCGTGTCTTGCTGTACAATTTTTTTATTTTTTCCTAATTTTGGAAGAATTTTTCAAGTATCAGAAGTATGGTGAATGTTCATATTATTACAGACTGTTCTGTTTTAGACAGATTCTGTTTTTGATGCATAGTTTGCTTGTTTTGATGAGACTATCAATTTATATCAGTGGGTTAAGCCATGAAGAAGTTATACTACAATAGACACAATGCAAAAACAAAATATGAATTGGTTTGCAACAGTACTTAGAGTAGTGATTTGCTTTATTATATTAACGGATCTTACCGAGTTTTCTGTTGAAGTTTTGTGTGGATGAAGTGTTCGATGATCGAGAAGGTCTCGATGTGAGAAGAAGGAAGAGAGGCAAGAGCTCAAGCTTGGGGATGCCCTAGGCACCCCAAGTAAATATTCAAGGAGACTCAAGCGTCTAAGCTTGGGGATGCCCCGGAAGGCATCCCCTCTTTCTTCAACAAATATCGGTATGTTTTCGGATTCGTTTCATTCATGTGATATGTGCAAATATTTGAGCGTCTTTTGCATTTAGTTTTCATTTTATTTTATGCACCATGCTGGTATGAGATAGTCCTTGGTTGATTTATAGAATTCTCATTGCACTTCACTTAAATCTTTTGAGTATGGCTTTGTAGAATGCTCTTTTGCTTCACTTATATTTGTTAGAGCGTGGGCATACCTTTTGTAAAAAGAATTAAAACTCTCTTGCTTCACTTATATCTATTTAGAGAGATGACAGGAACTGGTCATTCACATGGTTAGCCATAAAATCTTACATAAACTTGTAGACCGTTGAATATGATATGTTTGATTCCTTGCAATAGTTTTGCGATATAAGGATGGTGATATAGAGTCATGCTAGTGGGTAGTTGTGCATTAGTAGAAATACTTGTGTTGAGGTTTGTGATTCCCGTAGCATGCACATATGGTGAACCGTTATGTGATGAAGTCGGAGCATGGTTTATTTATTGATTGTCTTCCTTATGAGTGGCGGTCGGGGACGAGCGATGGTATTTTCCTACCAATCTATCCCCCTAGGAGCATGCGCGTAGTACTTTGTTCGATGACTAATAGATTTTTTCAATAAGTATGTGAGTTCTTTATGACTAATGTTGAGTCCATGGATTATACGCACTCTCACCCTTCCATCATTGCTAGCCTCTTCGGTACCGTGCATTGCCCTTTCTCACCTCGAGAGTTGGTGCAAACTTCGCCGGTGCATCCAAACCCCGTGATATGATACGCTCTGTCACACATAAGCCTTATTATATCTTCCTCAAAACAGCTACCATACCTACCTATCATGGCATTTCCATAGCCATTCCGAGATATATTGCCATGCAACTTCCATCATCATCATATACATGACTCGAGCATTCATTGTCATATTGCTTTGCATGATTGTAAGATAGCTAGCATGATGTTTTCATGGCTTGTCCGTTTTTTGATGTCATTGCTACGCTAGATCATTGCACATCCTGGTACACTGCCAGAGGCATTCATATAGAGTCATATCTTTGTTCTAGACATTGAGTTGTAATATTGAGTTGTAAGTAAATAAAAGTGTGATGATCATCATTATTAGAACATTGTCCCATGTGAGGTTATCAAAATAAAAGAGGCCAAAGAAGCCCAAATAAAAAAAGAGGCCAAAGAGGCCCACCAAAAAAAGAGAAAAAAATAAAAAATAAAAAAAATAAAAAAAATAAAAAAAATAAAAAAAATGAGAGAAAAGATAGAAGGGACAATGTTACTATCCTTTTACCACACTTGTGCTTGAGAGTAGCACCATGTTCTTCATAGAGAGTATCCTATGCTTTCACTTTCATATACTAGTGGGAATTTTCATTATAGAACTTGGCTTGTATATTCCGATGATGGGATTCCTCAAATGCCCGAGGTCTTCATGAGCAAGCAAGTTGGATGCACACCCACTTAGTTTTAAGTTTGAGCTTTCATACACTTATCGCTCTTAGTGCATCCGTTGCATGACAATCCCTACTCACTCACATTGATATCTATTGATGGGCATCTCGGTAGCCCGTTGATACGCCTAGTTGATGTGAGACTATCTTCTCCTTTTTGTCTTCTCCACACAACCTCCACCATCATATTCTATTCCACCTATAGTGCTATGTCCATGGCTCACGCTCATGTATTGCATGAAAGTTGAAAAGGTTTGAGAACGTCAAAAGTATGAAACAATTGCTTGGCTTGTCATCGGGGTTGTGCATGATTTGAATATTTTGTGTGGTGAAGATGGAGCATAGCCAGACTATATGATTTTGTAGGGATAACTTTCTTTGGCCATGTTATTTTGAAAAGACATGATTGCTTTATTAGTAGGCTTGAAGTATTATTGTCTTCATGTCAAATGATAGACTATTGCTTTGAATCACTCGTGTCTTAATATTCATGCCATGATTAGACATATGATCAAGATTATGCTAGGTAGCATTCCACATCAAAAATTATCTTTTTTATCATTTACCTACTCGAGGACGAGCAGGAATTAAGCTTGGGGATGCTGATACGTCTCTGTCGTATCTATAATTTTTTATTGTTCCATGCCAATATTATACAACTTCCATATACTTTTGGCAACTTTTTATACTATTTTTTGGGACAAACATATTGATCCAGAGCCCAGTGCCAGTTCCTGTTTGTTGCATGTTTTTTGTTTCGCAGAAAACCCATACCCTACGGAGTCCAAACGGAATAAAAACTGACAGAGATTTATTTTGGAATATTTATGAATTTTGGGAAGTGAAATCATCACGAGACGACGCCCGAGGGGGGCACGAGGCAGGGGGCGCACCCCAGGGTGTCAGGCGTGCCCCTGACCCTCGTGGCCACCCCGTAAGGCGGTTGGTGCCTTTCTGACGCCGCAAAAAAGCTAATATCCGGATAGATATCGTGTCCAAAATTCAGCCCAATCGGAGTTAAGGATCTCCGGGAATTTAAGAAACGGTGAAGGGCCAGAAAACAGAACGCAAAAACAGAGAGAGACAGAGAGACAGATCCAATCTCGGAGGGGCTCTCGCCCCTCCCACGCCATGGAGGCCAAGGACCAGAGGGGAAACCCTTCTCCCATCTAGGGAGGAGGTCAAGGAAGAATAAGGAGGAGGGGGGCTCTCTCCCCCTCGCTTCCGGTGGCGCCGGAGTGCCACCGGGGGCCATCATCATCACCGCAATGTTCACCAACAACTTCACCGCCATCATCACCAACTCTTCCCCCTCTATGCAGCGGTGTAACCTCTCTCTTACCCGCTGTAATCTCTACTTAAACATGGTGCTCAACGCTATATATTATTTCCCAATGATGTATGGCTATCCTATGATGTTTGAGTAGATCTGTTTTGTCCTATGGGCTATTTGATGATCAAGATTTGTTTGAGTTGCATGTTTTATTATTGGTGCTGTCCTATGGTGCTCTCCGTGTCGCACAAGCGTAAGGGATCCCCACTGTAGGGTGTTGAAATATGTTCATGATTTGCTTATGGTGGGTGGCGTGAGTGACAGAAGCACAGACCCGAGTAAGTAGGTTGTTTGTGTATGGGATAAAGGGGACTTGATGCTTTAATGCTATGGTTGGGTTTTACCTTAATGATCTTTTGTAGTTGCGGATGCTTGCTAGAGTTCCAATCATAAGTGCATATGATCTGAGTAGAGAAAGTATGTTAGCTTATGCCTCTCCCTCAAATAAAATTGCAATAATGATTACTGGTCTAGTTATCGATTGCCTAGGGACAAATAACTTTCTCATAACAAAAAGCTCTCTACTAAAAATAATTTAGTTGTGTCTTCATCTAAACAGCCCCTAGCTTTTATTTACGCGCTCTTTATTTTCTTGCTAGCTTATCCAAAAACACCTACAAAGTACTTCTAGTTTCATACTTGTTTCCGGTAAAGCGAACGTCGAGTGTGCCTAGAGTTGTATCGGTGGTCGATAGAACTTGAGGGAATATTTGTTCTACCTTTAGCTCCTCGTTGGGTTCGACACTCTTACTTATCAAAAGAGGCTACAGTTGATCCCCTATACTTGTGGGTTATTAGGCAACACAACCAGAAATGGCGCCTCCCTTTTGGATATGAGGATAAAAGTAGTGGCGGAAGAGCGCCGTGCTCGGATGCACTCCGGCGAAGCCCTCGCAGAGATGGGCAAAAAGGGCCATGCACGCCACGGCATTTGGAGTGAAATCCAGAAGGTGGAAGCCATAGGTGTGCATGACGTCATGGAAGAAATCGGAGAAAGGGGGACAGAGCCTGTAGGAAAAGTAATCAATGAAGAATGGGTACCGATTTGGGCCGGCCTCAACGAAACCGGTGGGGATGATGCGCGTGGCACACCCCTTGGTCTTACACCCCCACAGGGGATTGAAGTAATCCCGGAGGTGGATCACGTCGACCGTCGACAGAAAGTAGGCGAGTTGCATCCGCCGCGCCGCCAACTCACTCTCCAGCGCCTCCCTATCCCCGGCATCCTTGGCCACTCCCTTTCCCCTGCTGGTTTTGGGCACCATGGCAGCTGGAGGGGGGACGAATGAGGGAGTCCTGGATTAGGGGGTCCTCGAACAGCCGGACTGTTGGACTATGAAGATACAAGATTGAAGACTTTGTCCCGTGTCCGAATGGGTCTCTCCTTGGCGTGGAAGGCAAGCTTGGCAATACGGATATGTAGATCTCCTCCCTTGTAACCGACTCTGTGTAACCCTAGCCCCCTCCGGTGTCTATATAAACCGGAGGGTTTTAGTCCGTAGGACAACAACAATCATGCCATAGGCTAGCTTCTAGGGTTTAGCCTCTACGATCTCATGGTAGATCAACTCTTGTAATACTCATATCATCAAGATCAATCAAGCAGGAAGTAGGGTATTACCTCCATCGAGAGGGCCCGAACCTGGGTAAACATCATGTCCCCCGCCTCCTGTTACCATCCGCCTTAGACGGATAGTTCAGGACCCCCTACCCGAGATCTGCCGGTTTTGACACCGACATTGGTGCTTTCATTGAGAGTTCCACTGTGCCGTCATCATAAGGCTGGATAGCTCGTCTCGTTGTCAAGGACAACATCACCTCTAGGGGAGCCCTGGTTGAGGCCAAACTCTCCGACTAGGTGGTTTCTTCATGACCACCCGTTCGGCCGTTGCACCGACGATGACCTCTTGGGTCATCGAAAACAGCCTCCACGTCGGCTCGGAATTCGCCGAGCAGTTGGATCCAATGGAGCTCTCTTCCTTGAACGAGCTCTTGGATCGCATCGCCACCTTGGGAGTCACTACTGACTATAATCAGATCGGGCTTAAACCCAACCAAAGGGAGATTAACTCTCCGCCGGTCACCCATCAGATAGCGGTGGTGGAGGAGCAACACATCGATTCTTCCTCTATCTTGAGGACAAACTATGTCCGGATTCCCGAGCTCTCTGAGCCGGATACCTGTCTACGGGAAGACATGGCCCAAGCCTTGAACCTAGAATCAGGCAGCGGGCCAGACCTATTGGGCAACATCCCGGAGCCCGAACTGCCAAGCTCGGAAACTCCTCCACCCCTGGGTCTCACACCGGGTCAGGGTTCGGACCTAAATCCACCCACCCACCCAGATATAAGTGATCTTTCCCACATTAGACAAGACCCCCAAGAGACAGTACACCACTATTGGGCCAGATTCCTCCTTGTAATGAGCAGGGTTAAGGACTGTCGTGAGGAAGACACAATTTCATTCTTTTGCAAAAATTGCACGGACAGGGGAATCCTCAACGCCATAAGTCGCCGTGACATAGCACACTTCGCTGACTTGGCAGCCATAGTACAGAAGTACTATGCGATGGAAAGCGCCTGGAAAACCGAAACAAAATTTTGGGATCCTCCGGCTCTCACAAAACCCCCCGTCCGAACTAAAAGGGTGTACTCTCGTAAGTCACCCGATCCAATTACAAAGAAACAAAAGCCCACTACATGGCATGGAACCGTGTTGGAGGGATGGCTTAATGGGCATGCAAAATTCATAGTACAATGGATACCATGCCAACACACAGCCTTAGAGCATGTTGGGTACTCCGGCAGGTGGCCAAGAGCGGTGAGGATCTCCTCATCAACAATACCGCAGAGCACCATCCCATGGAAAACAACAATACAGTATTAACAGTCTTCGAGACCTTCGCCTCAAATAATAGGCGTAAGAGAGCACTCCGCAGCTTTGCGAAGTCTGCCACGTGGCAGCAATAAATCCATGGAGCGATACGGCTATCACCTTCAATGCCAGTGACGAACCTAAAATTCCGAACAGCCCGAGCACCAGCCGCCTTGGTCCTTAGTCCAATTGTAGATGACTTCCGGCTTACTAAAGTGCTCATGGATGGCGGCAGTGGATTAAACCTCATCTATGAGGAGACTCTTTGAAAAATGGAAATAGACAAAAGCCGCATTGAGCAAAGCAGCACGACCTTCAGTGGAATCATCCCTAGTCGGGAGGCACGATGTGCTGGGAAAATCACACTAGATGTGGTATTCGGCACGCCGGAGAATTATAGGTCCGAAGAAATCACATTCCAAGTGGCCCTGTTCAATAGCGGATACCACGCCCTTCTAGGGCGGGAGGCATTCACGATCTTCCAAGCTATACCCCATTACGGGTACATGAAGCTCAAAATGCCCGGGTCCAATGGAATCATCACTCTAGCTAGTGATCCGGACATAGCACTCCGCGACGAAAATAAAACAGCCGCACTGGCCCTCGAGGCGTTATTCGAAGCCCTTGCGGCCGAAGAATTAACTGCGCTGCGCTCCACAGTGGACAGGGACGACGTGATACTCGACAAAAGACCCAAGTCCACCTCTTTTAAACCAGCGGATGAAATAGTCAAATTCCAAGTCCATCCAATGGACCCTACAAAAATAGCATCCATCGGGGTACAGTTAAACCCCACAGTAGACGCCGCGCTACGGGAGTTCTTGCGCGTGAATTGGGACATCTTCGCCTGGCATCCTTCAGACATGCCAGGAATCCCACGCAGGCTGGCCGAGCATAGCCTTAACATTCTGAAGGGATTCAAGCTGGTCAAGAAAATTCTTCAGCACTTCTCTGAGCCTATGCGACAAGCCATGGGAGAGGAGCTAGCCAAGTTACTGGAGGCCGGATTCATTTGAGAAATAAAACATCCGGATTGGCTAGCAAACCTGGTGATGGTACCAAAGAAGGACAAATCCTGGCGCCTATGTGTCGACTTCAAGGACCTTAACAAAGCTTGCCCCAAGGATCCCTTCCCCCTCCCTCGCATCGATCAAATTATCCACGCTACCGCGGGACACGACTCATTGTGTTTCCTCGACGCATACTCCGGATACCATCAAATTAAGATGGCGGAGTCCGATCAAGCCGCAACGACATTTATCACTCCATACGGCCCCTTCTGCTTTAACACCATGCCTTTCGGGCTCAAAAACACCGGCGCAACCTATCAACGCATGATTTAGACATGCTTGGAGACACAGATCGGCAAAACTATGGAGGCATACATAGACGATGTGGTCATTAAAACCAGACACGTCGAATCCTTAATAGACGACTTGAGGCTCACCTTCGACAATCTTCGAACATACGACATTAAGCTCAATCCGGAAAAATGTGTCTTCGGCGTGCCTGCCGAAAAGCTCTTAGGCTTCATCCTCTCCAATAGAGGAATCGAAGCAAATCCGGCTAAAATCCGAGCTCTGTCACAATTGGCCATCCCAACAGACCTCATGCAAATCCAGAAACTAACTAGATGCATGGCTGCCTTAAGCCGCTTCATCTCCCGATTAGGAGAAAAGGCATTGCCTCTTTATCGCCTTCTTCGACACACCGAACACTTCGAGTGGACGGATGCGGCCACGGCCGGATTAGAAGAAATAAAAGTCGTTTTGGCCACAAACCCAATCTTGGCCGTGCCAAATGTCGGCGAACCAATGCTTTTATATATAGCGGCAACACACCAAGTTGTAAGCGCAGTGCTCGTCATCGAACGAGAGATGGACGGACATAAGGTCCCGCTTCAAAAGCCGGTATACTATGTATCCACTGTCCTCACTCCATGCAAATCATGGTACCCACATTATCAAAAGATAGCATACACGGTCTTCATGGCATCCCGGAAACTACGACACTACTTTCAAGAGTGTTCAATTACGGTGGCCTCTGAAGTACCACTCAACGACATAATAAACAACCGCGAGGCCACGGGCCGGCTTGCTAAATGGACTATTGAGCTCCTCCCATTCGACATAATATACAAACCACGACGAGCCATTAAGTCACAAGTACTGGCTGATTTCGTCGCCGAATGGACAGAAACCGAACTCAAGAGTATGGTGCGTACTCCAATTGGATCATGCACTTTGACGGCTCTAAAATGATGGCGGGTCTGGGGACTGGCGTCGTCCTGACATCCCCCACCGGAGATACAGTCCAATATGTACTCCAAATACTATACACAGACTCCAACAACGCAGCAGAATATGAGGCCCTGTTACATAGTCTCCGGATGGCAGTCTCCATGGGCATTCAACGCCTGGAGGTGCGTGGGGACTCGAACCTCGCAATATCTCAAATAAATGGAGACTTCGATGCCAAGGATCCAAAAATGGCGGCTTATCGCAACACCGTCCTCAAAATGTCAGCTCGGTTCGAGGGACTTGAATTCCACCATGTGGTCCGGGAAAACAATCAGGCGGCGGATATCCTCGCCCGCATCGGTGCTAAGCGCGACCCTGTCCCACCTAATATCTTCTTGGAAAGGATGTTTAAGCCATCCGTGGTATGGTAAGGAGAGACCAGTAACAATAGTCCGGACCCGGCTACAACACCAGACACCAAACACTCTGACGTAATCGGAGGCTCTGCCACCGAAATAACACCTTCAGCCCACGTGATTATGGTCGTCATCGCCCCGTGGACAGAACCCTTCTTGGCTTACCTAACTAGGCAGGAACTACCTGAGGACCCAAACGAGGCACGCTGCATTGTGCGACGATCTAAAGCCTACAAGGTCCATGAGGGAGAGCTTTATAAGAAAAGAGTTACCGGAGTCCTTCAAATGTGCATCTCCGAAGAGGAAGGACGACAACTTTTGGAAGAAATTCATCCTGGACTTGGCGGCCACCACGCCGCAGCTCGGGCCCTTGTAAGCAAGGCCTTCCATACAGGTTTTTATTGGCTTACAGCCCGGGCAGACGCATAGGACCTCGTTCAACATTGCGTCGGTTGCCAACTTTTCGCAAACCAAAGCCATATGCCACCTAACGCTCTCCAAACAATCCCCATCACTTGGTCCTTTTCGGTCTAGGGGCTTGATATGGTCGGACCCCTTAAAGGGGGAAGCCATAAGAAAAAATACCTATTGGTCATGGTGGACAAATTCACCAAATGGATAGAAGCCAAACCAGTTAAAACGGCCGAATCTGGACCAGTGATAGACTTCATATCCGGGGTTGTACACCGTTATGGCGTTCCCCACAATATCATCACCGATAACGGCTCGAACTATACAGCCGACGAGGTAAAACTTTGGTGCAGCAACATGGGCATCAAGCTCGATTATGCTTCTGTCTATCACCTGCAAACTAACGGTCAAGTTGAGTGAGAAAATGGTCTTATCATGAGCGGCATTAAACCCAAATTAGTTTGATCCTTGAAGGAATCCGATACGCATTGGGTAGAGGAGCTCGACTCCGTACTATGGGGGCTGCGGACCATGCCGAATCGCACTACCGGATACACACAGTTTTTATGGTGTACGGCGCAGAGGCGGTACTGTTCTGCGACATAATTCATGACTCACCTAGAGTGCGCATGTATGAAGAGAAAGAGGTCGAGCTTGATCGGCAGGATAGTTTGGACGCCCTGGAGGACGAGAGTGACGTGGCAAAAGCTAGTTCCGCATTCTATCAGCAACAGGCTCGAAGGTATCAAAGCAGAGAAGTACGGGCCAAAACTTATAACATTGGCGAACTCGTTCTACGCCTACCAGAGAAGAAAAAGAACAAGCTCAAGCCCAAATGGGAAGGTCCCTTTGTTATTGACCAAGTTCTGACCAGTGGAGCGTACCGTCTGCGGGATGCATGATGACCCACAAGTATAGGGGATCTATCGTAGTCCTTTCGATAGGTAAGAGTGTCGAACCCAACAAGGAGTAGAAGGAAATGATAAGCGGTTTTCAGCAAGGTATTCTCTGCAAGTACTGAAATAAGTGGTAACACATAGTTTTGTGATAGGATAATTTGTAACGAGCAACAAGTAACAAAAGTAAATAAAGTGCAGCAAGGTGGCCCAATCCTTTTTGTAGCAAAGGACAAGCCTGGACAAACTCTTATATAGAGAAAAGCGCTCCCGAGGACACATGGGAATTATCGTCAAGCTAGTTTTCATCGCATTCATATGATTCGCGTTCGGTACTTTGATAATTTGATATGTGGGTGGACCGGTGCTTGGGTGCTGTTCTTACTTGAACAAGCATCCCACTTATGATTAACCTCTATTGCAAGCATCCGCAACTACAACAAAAGTATTAAGGTAAACCTAACCATAGCATGAAACATAAGGATCCAAATCAGCCCCTTACAAAGCAACGCATAAACTAGGGTTTAAGCTTCTGTCACTCTAGCAACCCATCATCTACTTATTACTTCCCAATTCCTTCCTCTAGGCCCAAATAATGGTGAAGTGTTATGTAGTCGACGTTCACATAACACCACTAGAGGATAGACAACATACATCTCATCAAAATATCGAACGAATACCAAATTCACATGACTACTAATAGCAAGACTTCTCCCATGTCCTCAGGAACAAACGTAACTACTCACAAAGCATATTCATGTTCATAATCAGAGGGGTATTAATATGCATAAAGGATCTGAACATATGATCTTCCACCAAATAAACCAACTAGCATCAACTACAAGGAGTAATCAACACTACTAGCAACCTACAGGTATCAATCCCAGACTTGGAGACAAGAATTGGATACAAGAGATGAACTAGGGTTTGAGAGGAGATGGTGCTGGTGAAGATGTTGATGGAGATTGCCCTCTCCCTATGAGTGGAGCGTTGGTGATGACGATGGCGATGATTTCCCCCTCCCGGAGGGAAGTGTCCCCGGCAGAACAGCTCTGCCGGAGCCCTAGATTGGTTCCGCCAAGGTTCCGCCTCGTGGCGGCGGAGTCTCGTCTCAAAAGGTTGCTTATGATTTTTCCCTAGACAAAAGACTTCATATAGCAGAAGATGGCCACCGGAGAGCCAACAGGGGGCCCACG
Organism: Triticum dicoccoides; assembly: GCF_002162155.2. Lineage (NCBI taxonomy): Eukaryota > Viridiplantae > Streptophyta > Magnoliopsida > Poales > Poaceae > Triticum > Triticum dicoccoides. Next base: position 352,852,150 of record NC_041388.1, on the reverse strand, counting down.
AGGCAGGGGGCGCGCCCTGGGGGGTAGGACGCGCTCCCCACCCTCGTGGACAGGTGGTGGCCCCCCTGACGTATTTCTTCTGCTCATTATTTTTTATTATTTCCAAAAATGACTTTCGTGGAGTTTCAGGACTTTTGGAGTTGTGCATAATAGGTCTCTAATATTTGCTCCTTTTCCAGCCCAGAATTCCAACTGCCGGCATTCTCCCTCCTTATGTAAACCTTGTAAAATAAGAGAGAATAGGCATAAATATTGTGACATAATGTGTAATAACAGCCCATAATGCAATAAATATCGATATAAAAGCATGATGCAAAATGGACGTATCAACTCCCCCAAGCTTTGACCTCACTTATCCTCAAGCGGAAGCCGATAACGATAAATATGTCCACATGTTTAGAGGTAGAGGTGTCGATAAAATAAAATACGGACATGAGGGCATCATGATTATTCTCATAACAACAACATATATGGATATTGTCATATGATTTCTTATGCTCAAGTAATAATCTATTCACAATGCAAAAGTATGAATCAGAAACTTTATTGAGAACTAACAAACTATAATCTCAGTCATTGAAGCAATTGCAATTTACCATAACATCAGAAAGAGTCTATGTCAGAGGTTTCTAGCAAGTCCACATACTCAACTATCATTTAGTCTTTCATAATTGCTAACACTCACGCAATACTTGTGGTTACGGAGTTTTAACCGGACACAGAGAAAGATAGGGGCTTATATTTTCGCCTCCCAACCTTTTACCTCAAGGGTAATGTCAACAATAATAGTTCATGCTAACCCATATCCAATTAGATATATATATATCAGGATCTTTCCAACACCCTATGCTTGCCAAAGGATAAAATGTAAAAAGGAAAGGTGAAGATCACCATGACTCTTGCATAAGATAGAAGATAATAATAAAAGATAGGCCCTTCGCAGAGGGAAGCAGAGGTTGCCATGCGCTTTTATGGTTGGATGCACAAAATCTCAATGCGAAAGAACGTCACTTTATATTGCCACTTGTGATATGAACCTTTATTATGCAGTCTGTCGCTTTTATTTCTTCCACATCACAAGATCATATAAAGCTTATTTCCTCCACACCAATCAATCATACATATTTAGAGAGCAATTTTTATTGCTTGTACTGATGACAACTTACTTGAAGGACATTACTCAATCCATAGGTAGATATGGTGGACTCTCATGGCAAAACTGGTTTAAGGGTTTTTGGAAGCACAAGTAGTATCTCTACTTGGTGCAAAGAATTTGGCTAGCATGAGGGGGAAAGGCAAACTCAACATGTTGGATGATCCATACTTTATCTCAGATATAAGAAAACATAACCCATTACGTTGTCTTCCTTGTCCAACATCAACTCTTTAGCATGTCATATTTTAATGAGCGCTCACAATCATAAAAGATGTCCAAGATAGTATATTTATATGTGAAACCTCTCTTTCTTTATTACTTCCTATTAATTTCAACGATGACCAAAGCTATGTTTGCCAACTCCCAACAACTTTTAATCATCATACTCTTTCTATGTGAAGTCATTACTCTCAATATGATCTCTTTGTTTCTTTTTATTATTTTTTCCTTTCTTTTTTTTATTCACTCAAGATCATGGCAAAATAATCAAGCCCTTGACACAACACTAATCTTTATTATATATAGCTCACGGACTCGATTACATAGAGGGATCATAAAGAAAAACTCAAAACTAGATCATGCCATAAACTTTATTCTACTAGATCAAGATACTACTAAAAGGATCGAACTAAGAAAAATGGTAAAGATAGGAGTGTGATGGTGATACGATACCGGGGCACCTCCCCCAAGCTTGGCAGTTGCCAAGGGGAGTGCCCATACCCATGTGATTATATCTCCTTTATTGGTGAGGAAGGTTGTGGTCTTGTTGATGATGCGGGCTTGTCGTCCATCTTCCAAGGCATAGGCTCACCATCATAAAAGGATGATCGGGTCTCCGGGATCCTCAAATCTACAGCCAAACTCATCCTTTTGAATCTATATTCATACTCACAGTTTTGGTTTTACAGGTCATAGATTTGGGCTTGAAGGTGCTCGATCTTCTCGTGAAGCTTGAAGATGGTCTCCCCGATGTTGTTGGCATCCAGCTTGTGGTTGTTGATGAACTCCGCGATCATTATGTGGTTGGAGTTGAGTCCACGTTCCACCATCCCCTGGCACTTGAAAACTTGTTGCTCCATTGCTTCGAGCCTCGTCTCCACGCTTTCGGTCCCCTTCGGTCCCTCAACATCGCGGATGTGCAGCAACCCATCATGCATCTCAATGGTTTGAGGGTGTCGCGGCACCTCCACGAGGTAAGGATTGATGACCTTCTCGGAGAACTTGTCCTTGGGGGCACTTGGAGACATCATGATAATCTAGATCTGTCAGAAAAACAGCTCGAAACAAGAACAGAGGATATTTGCGTGATACAGAGGTCGAAACCTTCGGAAGATTATATAATGAATTTTTACCGACCAAAATACGTATCGTGCAAGAAAACGGAGCTCGGAGAGCACACGAGGTGCCCACGAGGTAGGGGGCGCGCCCAGTAGGGTAGGGCACGCCCTCCACCCTCATGGAGCCCCCATGTCCTTCCCGAACTGCTTCTTATTTTTCTATTTTTCTAAATATTCCAAAACGGAGAAATATTGCCATTAGAATTGTTTTGGAGTCGGTTTACTTACCGTATCACATACCTATGCCTTTTTGGAGTCTGAAACATTCCGGATAGTGTCCCTTATGTATTCCTCCGGGGTTACAGTTTCAATAACATTGATTTCAACATTTATAGGATTACCTGAGATATAATGTTTTATTCTTTGATCGTTCACCACCTTCGGATTTGTGCCTTCGAAGTTGTTGATTTTTATGGCACCAGAACGATAGAGCTCCTCGATAACGTAAGGGCCTTCCCAGCTGGAGAGAAGTTTTCCTGCAAAAAATCTTAAACGAGAGTTGTATAGCAATACATAATCAACTACATTAAACTCACGCTTTTGTATCCTTTTGTCATGCCATCTTTTAACTTTTTCTTTAAACAACTTGGCATTATCATAAGCTTGGGTTCTCCATTCATCAAGTGAGCTAATAACAAATAACCTCTTCTCACTGGGAAGTTTGAAATCATAATTGAGCTCTTTAACATCGCAATATGCCTTATGTTCTAGTTCAAGAGGTAAGTGACATGCTTTTCCATAAACCATTTTATACGGAGACATACCCATAGGATTTTTATATGCAGTTCTATAGGCCCATAATGCATCATCAAGTTTCTTGGACCAATTCTTTCTAGATCTATTAACAGTCTTTTGCAAAATTAATTTGAGCTCTCTATTACTCAATTCTACTTGCCCACTAGACTGTGGGTGATAAGGAGGTGCAATTCTATGGTTAACATCATACTTAGCAAGCATTTTATGAAAAGCACCATGAATAAAATGTGAACCACCATCAGTCATTAAATATCTAGGGACTCCAAACCTCGGAAAAATAACTTCTTTAAGCATTTTAATAGAAGTGTTATGATCAGCACTACTAGTTGGAATAGCTTCTACCCACTTAGTAACATAATCAACAGCAACTAAAATATGTGTATATCCATTAGAGGCAGGAAAAGGTCCCATATAATCAAAGCCCCAAACATCAAATGGTTCAATAACAAGTGAATAATTCTAGGCATTTCTTGACGTCTACTAATGTTACCAATTCTTTGACATTCATCACAAGATAAGACAAACTTACGGGCATCCTTGAAGAGAGTAGGCCAATAAAAACCGGATTGCAATACCTTATGTGCAGTTCTATCTCCAGCGTGGTGTCCTCCATAAGCCTCGGAGTGAAACTTGCGTAGGATCTGTTCCTGTTCATGCTCAGGTACACAACGTCTAATAACACCATCTACTCCTTCTTTATAAAGATGTGGGTCATCCCAAAAGTAATGTCTCAAATCATAGAAAAACTTTTTCTTTTGCTGGTATGTGAAACTAGGTGGTATAAATTTAGCCACAATATAATTAGCATAATCAGCATACCATGGAGCAGTACGAGAAGCATTTATGACATTTAATTGCTCATCAGGAAAGCTATCATCAATAGGTAGTGGGTCATCAAGAACATTTTCTAACCTAGACAAGTTGTCTGCCACGGGGTTCTCAGCTCCCTTTCTATCAAAAATATGCAAATCAAATTCTTGTTGCAAGAGAACCCATCTAATATGTCTAGGTTTAGCATCTTTCTTTTCCATAAGATATTTAATAGCAGCATGATCCATGTGAATAGTTACTTTAGAATCAACAATATAAGGTCTGAACTTATCACAAGCAAATACGACTGCTAAAAATTCTTTTTCAGTAGTGGCATAATTTCTCCGAGCATTGTCTAGAGTTTTACTAGCATATTGAATAACATTTAATTTCTTATCAACTCTTTGCCCTAGAACAACACCTACAGCATAATCACTAGCATCACACATAATTTCAAAAGGTAAATTCCAATCAGGTGGCTGAACTATAGGTGCAGAGGTCAATGCTTTCTTAAGTATTTCAAATGCTTCTACACAATCATCATCAAAGACAAATGGTATATCTTTTTGTAATAAATTAGTCAGAGGCTGAGAAATTTTTGAGAAGTCCTTAATGAACCTCCTATAAAATCTGGCGTGACCAAGGAAACTTCTTATACCTTTGATGTCCTCGGGACATGGCATCTTTTCAATGGCATCAACCTTGGCTTTATCAACCTCAATACCTCTTTCAGAAACTTTATGCCCCAAGACAATACCTTCATTAACCATAAAGTGGCACTTTGCCCAATTCAAGACAAGATTAGTTTCTTCACATCTCTGCAAAACTCGATCAAGGTTGCTCAAGCAATCATCAAAAGAGGATCCATAGACGGAGAAGTCGTCCATGAGAACCTCACAAATCTTTTCACAGAAGTCAGAGAATATAGCCATCATGCATCTTTGAAAGGTAGCAGGTGCATTACATAAACCAAAAGGCATACGTCTATAAGAAAAAGTACCAAAAGGGCAAGTAAAAGTAGTCTTTGATTGATCATTGGCTGACACATGTATTTGAGAGAAACCAGAATAACCATCTAGAAAGCAAAAATGTGTATGTTTGGATAATCTTTCTAGCATTTGATCGATAAAAGGTAAGGGGTAATGATCTGTCAGGACCCCGACTCGATGTCACATCGATCTAGCCGGTAATACCTCATATCACTTTGCGGCCTCACGCACGGTATCCCCACGGGTGTCGCCTTACCTTTGCCCGGGACCGTTTGCGCCTTTTGGCTCACGTATATGATAGTGTCGCTAGCATCCATATGATAAAGAGCCCGGGCTGACATGGCTAGTCGTAGACCCAAAGTGGCACAGACTTACAGGGACAGGCATCCATGACCCAGCTTCGAACGTGTCGGTCATCAGCAAGTGGGTCCGGGCTGTAACACTGGGCTAGCAGGACTCCAGTAAACCGGGCTGTAGCGGGCTAACAGGACTCCGGTACTCAATGCGTGACATTTCCCCGAAGGGACAGACACCGGAACGAAGAAGGACACATGCCGGCCAGCCTAAGTGTTCCAGAGCAGTAGCAGGCTACCATGGCTCAGCGGTAACACTAGGAGACATTTCCCGGTAAGAGAGGCTACTAAAGATAAACAACTAGGTAGTCAGATCCCACACATACCAAGCATTTCAATCATACACACAATATGCTCGATATGTGCAAATACAACGAAGCATCACAACATGACTCTACGACACAAGTACTTTATTTAAGGCTCAGGGAGCCATACATAACATACACAAAGATACGGGTCTCACGACCCAGTATTCAAGTCATACAGTCATACAAACCAACAGCGGAAGTAACTTGTCTGAGTACAGACAACTAGTAAGATAAAAGAGGCTTGGAAAGCCTAGCTATACTACGTGGTCCTTCACAAGCTCAGGGTCACCACCTGGGCCTTTAGCCTACTCGTTGATGTCAACGTCTACATAGAACCCATCAGAAGGGGTTGCAGCGTCTTCTGTAAAAATGTAAATTATAGCAACATGAGTACAAAGGTACTCAGCAAGACTTACATCAGATCCTACATACATGCATATTATCAAGAAGGGTTGGTGGAGTTATTGCAGCAAGCCAGCTTTGACTCTTGGCTAGACTATCCTACGATACTTCAACTTGAAATGGTTTTGCGTACACGAGTCCACTACTCACCACTTCAATACGTTACCGAGGATCCGCCTCCGTCTTCCTACGGAAGAGCCATCCTCGGCACTCACACTTATCTTGAGGCTTTTAGTAGTTTCCATTTACTTGTCTATGAACTGTATAGGCAACCAAGTAGTCCTTTACCGCGGACGCGGCTATTCGAATAGATCATGATAACCCTGCAGGGGTGTACTTCTTCATACATGTTTCCACCACTTAGCGTCTGCACACGACATGTGCTCGGCAGACTTCAAGCGAAAGCCGACGTGGGTGTAGACCACGACCTACCTAAACACTTAAGCCTCTAGTCCAGGTTTATCGCCTATCCAGGTTCCATCCGCAGGGAGTCCGGCCGAGGTTTCCCATACGGCCCCGAACGATGTGAACAGGGTTCCCGAGATACCTAACGGGTATTCGGTACACCCGGCCACGTACCTACCGCATCACAGCCCACCCCTACGGTCAGCGCTGTCCACGGCCTCCAGTAGGCTACAAACACCAGAAACTACTTGCAACTCCTGGACAGAGAGCTAGGGTGAATAAGAAGTCGAGCAGGGTCATATTTCAGGGCCCAATGCATGGTAGTAACTGTATCTTAAATCACGCATACAGATCTCAGTGCTTAAGGTCGGCTTCAATGAAACAACCCACCATGTACTCCTACATGGCCTCTCATCGATACCTTTACCAAATCGTGTTCACCACACCACTCTCATTACCGACATAATCATTTCACTCTAGCCCATCACCCAGATGAACCAGACCTGACCCGACTCTAAGCATAGCAGGCATAGCAAGGTAGGAACAACACATACATATGGCTCAATCAACTCCTACACATGCTAGTGGGTTTCATCTAGTTACTGTGGCAATGACAGGTCATGCAGAGGAAATGGGTTCAACTACCGTAGCACACAGCAGTTTGAAACGCGTTGTCTTAATGCAGTAAAAGAGAGCAGGAGCGAGAACATGGGATTGTATCGATATGATCAAATGGTTGGTTGCTTGCCTGATGGTTCGATGCACTAATACGGTTCTTCGTTAGGGTAATCACGGTACTCCTCGGAGGCAGAACCTGTCGCAAAGGACACCGATACTCAACCATCACCAAACAATGTGCAACAATATGATGCATGCATGAAACATGGCAATATGAGTGTGTTGGGCTAATGCAACTAAAACCAGAAGGGTTTGAACCAATTTGAATCAAAGATTCAAATTTCAAACTCAAACATGGCCTTTTAAAGTGCTTTTCCTTATTCTGCTTTAAACATCAATTTAACTTGTTTGATCATGCATGAAAATAGTACAGATGGATAGATTGGATTTTTCTGATCATTTTTCATATATAATTTGTCTGATTTGGAGTTACAGAATAAAAGTTATGAATTTTTGAAGTTTAAATTATATTCTGGAATTTTCCTGATTTAATTTAATTCCAGAAATATATATATTTCCCCAGCATGACGTCAGCATGACGTCAGCGGTCAACTGTGGCTGGCTGGGGTCAAACCTGACGTGTGGGGTCCACACGTCAGTGACAGGGGGGTTTAACAGAGGTTAGTTTAATTCTAATTAAGAATTAGTGGCGCCGGGGCCCACTGGTCAGTGTCAGGGGGTTAATTAACAGTGGTTGATTAAGTTTAAACTAATCCTAACCCGAATTAGCAGGGACGGGCCCCACTGTCATTGAGCCAGGGGAGGTCAAACCCCCTGGTCAACCGGGGCTAATACGCCGGCGGCAGCAAACGCGGCGGAGGGCGCGGGATTTCCACCCCGGTGCCCAATCGAGCAGCGGAAGGCACGCGCGGGAAGCTGGGGCTCGCGCGCACCCACTGGTGCCCTCCGTTTCGCCGGAGATGGCCTAGATCGACGGCGGCGACCACTTGGGCGGCGGCCGGAGTTCGGGCGCGAGGGGGATCGGGCTGCGGGGCATGGGGAGGCCACCTGAGGGGCTCAGCGGCACCCTCGTGGCACCGGGAGCACGATGGAAGGCTCGGTTTGGGCGGAGGCGGACCGAGACGGCGACGGCGACATGGACGGCGGCGAGAGGCTTCGGCCGTGGTGGGGAGGAGGGCTACGGTGAGGGAACGAGGGGGAGAAGAGAGGGGAAACGGAGAGGGGCTCACAGCGAGACCAGCGAGCGCGAGGACGAGGTCGGGGATGCCCGGTAGCTCCCGAATCGACGGCGAGT